>NC_092188.1:26046864-26217181 GCF_043641665.1 Enoplosus armatus
CCATGCAGTCAATAGCCGTGCTCTATAATCACTCTATAATTGTGGCACTTTTAGATCATCCTTACTCTGACCCCATTTACACTGTAAGGCGAGGCAAGTTTATTTATACAGCACCATTCAGACACAAGGCAATTCAAGTGCTTTACAGACGCATAGAAATACATTCAAAATAAGACATTAAGAAAACAGCTGTAGCCTATTCTTGTGTTTTTGGCAGGTAGCTGTCCAATATTGTTTGGACATATTGTTTGTTTTCAAAACCCAAGTAAGAAGGTGACGTAGATAAAAGACACATATACACACATTCATCATGACTGAACCAATCACAGCAGTGCAACTCAAAGCCACAGTCAGAACAGTTTCCAGTCATTTCTCCTTCCCCATTTGGTGTTCCTCATTCCTTCATTCAGTCCATTCATGAACTCTGACTGATTCATCTGCCAGCTTCGGCATAAAGGAAATTTGTTGTTCCTGTTGAGTGACTGTGTAAACAGTGATGGGGTTAAATTTTTTTAATGACTTTCGTTTACTGACTTTCCGTCCGTCAGGGGTGGAACGAGTAAACTGGAAGCCAAAGTATCTAGCGTAAAGTATTATCCATTCACCTCCATTGTGTGGGGTGGAGGCAGAAATCTCAAGACCATGTACAATTTCCCCTCGGGGATCAATAAAGTATTTCTGATTCTGAAATAAAACCAAAAGTATCTGTATGGCTGTAGATACCACGAGAGGGAGGACAGAAGGGAGACAGAGACAGAGACACCACTAAAGGGAAGTCAGATAATATGTTAGGTGAACCAACCCTTTAAAATGTGCAAAACAGATGTACGTTAAAGCTGCATTGATTTATGTTTCGGCCACTTGGCCACACAAAACACTGACATATTATCAGCTTGTAACGTAGATATGGTGAACATGTTAGCAAACAGTTGCCTATTTACACATCCAACAACATTATCGTGTGGAGTGGTGTTTGTGTCACCTGATGAATGGAAGTCCAATATTCTCTCTCTTTAGCTCTGTTTTTGACTCCACCAACTCCTGAGGGAAATATCTGTCTCTTTAGCTGCTAAATGCTCCACTATGTTCACCAACTAGTTTTTAACTGGGTCTGTCTGCTGTTTGCTGCTGAGAAGGTAGTGTACAGTGGTCATCTTCATCGGAGCCTTTTCACTAAAAACAGCTGCCTGCTGCTGCTGGAAACCAGGTTGATGAGAGCCATGAGACTGAACCAAACCAGTAAAGTTGTGGGCCGTAAAACCAAAACAAGCAGAAAGAAGCTATAAAGGTGCAGAGAATTGAGGAGAACTACAGGTTTGAGATAATTCCCTGTGAGAAAACCACTACGAGTGACACCTTCAACATTACGCATTTACGTCATTCAATATATCATTTCACTCCAGCTGTTTGGTAGATTGAACACTTTAAAATATACTGCAGTAGAAATATTTCTTGATTACATGAAGAATATGATCTTTTGTTTGCAGGTTCCCATTTGTCAGTGGCATTAGTGAGGGAGCAGTTGAAAGTCCAGCCACACTCACTCTGCTAGTTAACATGAGGGCAAAGTTGACCTGATTTTTTAAAATTCCCCTTTAATCACAGACCAAATCATTTGTAGCATTCTTCTGAGTATTTAGCAGCACAGGACTCAGCACTCATACTGGGCCTTATTTATGACTCATATCAGCTATTCTGAAGTGCTTCAACACTTGTGTATGACATTAATTCCTAATCTTTTGTGAAAGTGCTACCCCAGAGGTGGCAAAGCGCTCCCACCCTGTCTTTATGGCTCCTGACTCAGGAGTTCATGTTACAGGAACTCTCACGTTTTCCAGTCAGCTGTCTTTCAGCAGCAGGAACAAAGTTCACAAGTTCTTAAACCTTTACCTAATACCAGAGTTTACCTAAAAGATATTTTGTCTATTTATTGTACATAAAAAAACACAAAATAATGAACAGTAAATGGGGTAAACATTACAGAAACAAGTTAAGGACTTGTGGAGTCACCGTCCCAGCATGAACCACAACACTAAAACATGAAAGAATCAAAATTAAAATGTCTCTGGTTGGACAGATCAGGAAATACAGCAGAATACACATTTTGCGTCATCTGTAAACTTAGCGAGTAGATTGCATAATTAACTGGGACTGAGTACATATTCTGTAGAAGTGCCACCATGATTATCGGTCTTTACTCATTACTTGCCTTGATTATTGATTAAGAGTGAAATGCCTTGACAACTATAGAATGGGTTACCATGAAGCTTGGTACAGATATGAATTGCAGTATTTTTGGTATCCCCCTATTTTTCACTACTCTAAGGTCAAAACATTCAGCAAAATGTCTTGACATCAACAAGATGGATTGGCACAAAATGTAATGCATTCAAGATGATGCATCCTAATGACTTTGGTGATCCCAACTTTTCACCTAGCGCCACCGATGAATTGCCATGTCATGCTGGCCTCTAAATGAACTGTAGTAACTTTTAGTGACTATTCCTCTAGCGCCATAATCAGGTCAAATTGTCCAATAATTTTAGTTTATGATCAAATACCTGCAAAACGAATTACATTCCCATCAGCCTCAGCTGTACTTTGTGTGTAGTGCAAATGTTAATGATAATACGCTAATTAAAGTTGTGAACATGGTAAATATTATACCTACAAAACATCATCATGTTAACATTGTCATTGTCATCATGTGACGTTAGCATTTAACATGCTATGCCTAAGTACAGCCTCATAGAACTGTTAGTGTGGCTTAACACTATGGAAAAGATTGTGTTCATGGGTGAGATGATGAAAAGATTGTCCTCGTTGTTAATAGAAGCCAACACTGACAGTGCTGACAATACTAACTCTGCAGCAACCACCATGGCAGACTGTGATAGGCTGAGAACACCTGTCAAAACAATATAACACAAGTCATCTTATCAGTCCTGAAATCAACTTAATGGAAGAATGGTTCATGAAGAATTACCAAACATGATCAAATTAACTACTGAGATCCTAACTTGAAATATTGATTTATAGTTGGTACTTTTTTAAGTAGACTTCAAAACAGTTGAATGATGAAAGATTTATTTTCAGTGAGCGTACAATGACAACTAGCGGTACTACTGCCTAAACCACTTTTGTATTTCCTCCAGTAGTTGTAGTTTAAAAAAAAAAAATCAAAATATATCAAACAAATATGAATAAATAAGTATTGCTGCAAATTATGTTTATGGAGTTCTGACTTAGATCACAGGTGATCCTACCAGTACAGTCATATTTGTCTTTGCGTCTCAATCAGCTGTATCTCACACCATCAAATTCACACTGAAAGATAAGCTTTCAAACTAGTTGACATTTAATGTCAAGAAAGAAAAAACAATGTATTTTCAAAATAAATATGTTTTAATAGTTACACTAAAAACAACAAAAAGAGTATTAATATTGTAAAACATTTTACAGTACCAATAAATATATTAATGTGAAAATATACTAAAAATGTGTGGCTGTACAAACTCAAGAAAAAGTCTGTAATTTAAATACAAATAGAATGTTGTCATGATCAGAGGACTGGAGAGGTACTGAGCCAGCAGCCGGTCTCAGTGAACAAACTCTCAAGCCTCTAGTTTGAAGGTGGCAGCACAGAAGGTTAGTTCACATGAACAGCAGTGGCACAGCTGGCGCTAACAGGAACACAGGTATGATTCATCAAAAGAGGTGTCATAATTCAATGGAAAAAGGACTTAAATCTGAGTCTAAAGTTAGACTCAAAGTCAGTGAGTCTATTCCTGACAATATTGTACGGAGAAACGCAGGTAGTACAATTAGTAATTCACACCTTTGAATTAATAATTTGTGCACTCAAGTGAGTCATTTGTTCCTTAAAATATATCAAAGTATCAAAGTTAGTGCAGCAGTAAGAACTGAAGTTGAAGGTTGTTGTGGCTGCTCCTGTCAGTTAGGGAGGAGTGTTTTTACTAACTTAATTCCCAAATGAATATCATTAAGTCGTTAATTTCACTTGTCTTTGTACTGTAAACACTCACTATGACATACAGTTTACATTGGGCGTTGTTTCAGCACTCCTTGTTTACTCTTTGTTGGCTAACTTTGACAGTTGGCTGCACACATGCTGCTGTGTGGAATAAACAGTGGACAATGTAAGGAACTGATTTCTGACTGAGATATATAGATGTATATAACTGTATTTAAGGTTTTAGCTATTAATAGCGTTACTTTTTTACAGTATTTTCTAGGATTGTTTTGGTTCTGTTGTTGAATTTAAGGGTAGAAATAATTCATTTGAGCACAAGTTATTCATTACAGAGCACAAATTACTAATTCATGTCCATGTGTTATTATCTCAAGGACATAAATACTTTGCACAATACTACTAATTATACTTATAATTAGACTTTAAAATCCATTTAACTTATATATAACATCAGTAAAGAATTAAAATCTTCCTATTGTAACTCAAAATGTTTCTTCGTCACACACTATTGCAACTTAAGAGAACTTTATATCCTATTTTTTCTTCATCATATACCTCTGTTGTGGCTCGTCAAATAGGAAGGTCTTTTTCTCATTAAGCATCAGTTCAACATTACAGGAAATGTTTTGTGGTACGTGGTAGTATCCTACATTTGGGAGTAAGGACATTATGTTAGCGCCTGGGTTTAACTCAGAAAAAACACTGTGCCAGTTTACCACCCTCAGACTAGAGTCCTCAGTCCGATGGGACAGTCTTCACTAAATTAGGTCTGAGCTGAGCAGCAGCAATGAGACTCTTTCAGTCCTCCATATGACGTGTCTTCGGGCCCACAAGTGCAAAACCACATGTCCAGCCCCCCAGTCCAAAATGAAAAACACCTGTGTTGGTGCATCATTCACACATACGTTGGTGGCTGGGGTTTCTATCGGTCAACAGGCCCACTGTGATCCCCCTTTGGCTGGTTAAAAACGCAGCTTTAATTTAAATCAGGAATGTCAAAGCATTGTCTTTCAGTCCTTTTTCCCACTAAAAAAGGAGTCTACAGTCATACATGTTCTCCATTCAATCTCTGGACAGATTGAAAACAGTTGAGTACAATCAAAAATAACCTTAACACTGCATATAAATATCAGAATACAGAATACTGAACATATTCTATAAATAGGATGTAGTGTACTAGACAAAGGGATATCTAGTAAGTATATACAGATCATTTATGATGAACTGCTCTGTTGTGGATGCCTATTTCTTTGGAACACACATAAAGCCATTAAATAAAGACATTTCTACAGTGAGGTGCTGATCTGATCTGTGATCAGCTACTTCTTGTCTCCATATATACCTACAGTAATATCCCTTTAGACAGTCTGGTCTCAAGACATTTTGTGACAGAAACACAATACCTCAAAATGTAAATAATAAACTCTGTGCACAAAAAGAAAGACAAATCTACTTTCCCACCAGGGAAGGGTTACATGAAGGAAGCAGGACCAGAGACAGGTAGTGGTTTGTTACCTTTAACCCTGATGGAAACTTCGATTTCCTATCCTTAATTCCAACATTCAAAGTGGTTTACTAGCCTACACTTAAGGATATGCCTAATCCAATTTTAACATGACTAAAATATTTATATTTGCCAAAACTTCACCATTGGCTAGGATTTAGTCCAGTTCTTGCCATCGACACGTAACCCTTCCATGAGGGAAGAAGGTCATCTTCACATTATCCGTCACCACGGCACGTAACCTGCGTCCAGTCACTTCAGGAAACTCTGAGAGACTTTTTAGATGTCAGTCCGTACAGTGGAGTCAAAACTTCACATCATGTCACAGAGGGAGACAGTTGTTGGACCTGCCGTTCAGTTCAAGTACAACAGGCGTTCCTCCTCTCGTCCTTCTTCTGCCTCCTTATCCTCCCTCTGTTTCCTCTGAGTCTCTTCTGTCGGAGTCCGGAGGCGAGTTCTGCTTCTGCAGCACTGCTCCATGAAGTTATGGTCACCAGTTTTTATTACTAAGAAATATTCATATTCACAGCAGACCAGCATCCAGTGAAATGTTACATAAAATAAAAGATTTCTTCTAGTCTTCTACCCATGAGCAGAACACCACTGAAACATTTCCCATTCACACGCCAGTGGCGCATTCGTTTCGCTTTAAATAGTGTCTTTTTATGTAGCAGCAATACACATTGTCGATGTACTTATGGTATATGTACATATATATTAATCTTCAGGCTGAAACAGACAGTGGCAAGATCTGTGTCCAGAATGTCCTGTCCTGCGTCGTCGTTTCGCGTCCTTGCAGGGAATGCATCCTCATGTTTCAAAGTGCGGTGCCAAGAAAATAATTCCTTCATAACAGTGTTGCTGGTCTCATCTCCTCGGTTTGTCACATCTGTGGAGGAGAAGATGGAAATCTAGTTAAGTGACAAGCAGCAAACTGGTTTTACAATCTCGTCTCACAGAATATGATGAGCAGATGTCTTGCACATATCTCCTCCATGCAAAAAAAGGGACTATATAGAGACAGGGGCAGAAAAGGAAGCAGAAGTGCATAGTGAGGGAGGTTGGGGGGTGGGTGGTAGATGATCTGGATCAGTTTCCACCTCATGGTATTTTTTCTGCTGTGTAGGAAATGTATTTTTTTCAGTAAATTTCAGTACTTTTTTGAAATTGAGTAAAACATGAACACTTGATTTATCCTTAACCTCAAGTTTTCATGTCACTATGTTGTCTGAGACTGTGGTAGCTTAGGGTTCAGGAGGCAGGGCTATAGCTGGAACTGGAGGTTGGCATTGAGTGGCGTGGTGGGGGTGAACAGGCATCCCCCATCCTTAGGTCCCCTTCACTTTCTCTCCTGAACACTGAACAGCCAATTGGAATCATGTAAGTGATCACTCCACCCAGAAGTGTGTGGCTCTCTACATCCAAAGCAGTGTGGGGGGTCCCTCGGGGGTCAGAGGTCATGGGAGTAGCTGGGTCAGGAGAGGTCAGCCTTGTTAACTAGAGGAAGCAGCCCCAGCACCTCTCTATTTGGCTACGTGCTGCACACAGTCAGGATGATGAGTTTAACTCCACTCATTAGTATTTGAGTGCTTTTTACTCATGAACAGAGCCAGTGAATGTGACATGCAAGCAGCAGGAACACTATCAGCATTCCATCATCCACAAACCTCAAAATAACAACAATCATTGCATGAGGTCTTTATTTGACTCCTTGTCTACTGGAAACAAGATTAAATTCACTTCCCTTACAGGTAGATACATACACTATATGATCACTGGCAAGTAAAAACCTTGTATCCGCAAACTGGTGGTTTTCTTGATTTCAAAAAACGAATGGAAAAAGTATATTTACATTTCTTCTAGAGCTATCTGGCCAAGAAAAAAGGTTCTTAACACTCAAGATCCACTAACTAACGTTTTCCCCAAGACGTTTCAGCCTTATCTCATGGTCGTCATCAGCATAGTAAAGAGAACTGAGCAACCACTATCCTCCTATGAAGACCAAGAACGCTCTGGGACTAAAAAGGTAGTAAATGGACCGTGTGTCAAGATTTTTCAGGTTTTATTATTTATAGATTATTCAGATACTGGTCTGTGAGATTTCTGACTTCACCCCAATACAAGAGGTAAATATCAGGAAACAAGTGAGAGAGATGGGGACGTGACATGCAACAAAGGTTCCCAGCCGGAGTGAAGCCGGGGACATTGTGGTTATGTGATATGCATCTTAACCATTCGCCAGGAGGCCTTGAAAAATTGGAACTACTTTCTATTGAAGAATTAATCCCTATGGAAACTGCTCACAGTGAGGTCTATGTATTGTTAAGAGTAATGCGGAAACAGTTTCTTCTTTGAGCACCACAAATGAAATTGCCTTCACCAGTATTGTATTTGGGTGGTAGAAAGGGGATATCTTAAAACTTGGACAAATAAAATCAAAACGGTCTGCAAAGTTAGATAAGTTAGATACCACCAGAGGTAAGTGGGGAAATATGGGTGAACTGAATATATATAATCTTATTTCACCAAAAACATCTTTGAGACACAAGCTTTTCACTCAATAACAGGTTGTGATAATGGAAAAGATAAACAAATGATGAAGTCCTTGTAGAGATTACTTGCTGGTTGCTTCATCCAGACTGACCTAACATAGAATGTGTGTGTCAGGGAGTTTCTAACCACTTTTATAATGAATATTGCCAATGTTTTAAGTCTGAGCTGAATAGTGTCGTGCAAACAGTTACATGTAATATTTTAACCATTCAGACTGGATTAAAGTAACATTTTAGTGGTAATCTCAAAACTTCATCAATACTTAAATCTGATGTGACTGTTGCATCTGACAAAAGACAATGCAAGCACAGAGAAGCACGGAGCTGCCACATTCCCATCTACAAACGCCAACACAACATCAAAAAGCAGGGCGAAGCATGCATTTCTCAGCAGAAATCCATCTGTGCATGGGCGGAGAGACAGGTGGGAAAAAAAGGAGATTCAAGGCACGCTGTTTATCGTGTATGTATGGTAAACAAACCTGCAAGTTCTTTCGTTTAACTCAAGTTGCCTGGACTTGCAGTCTAATTGTGTGAATTTGCAGGAACATTTACAGGTGAGAGGGTCCTGCACAAACAAGCGCTTTCTTCTCTCTGAGCAAGGCGCACAGTGGCTGCAAGGGAAGCAAAAAGGGAGAAACAGAGAGAGAGAACTAAGCTATAGAGCGAATTCTGCAGGAAGGGCAGACACAGACACTCATGCAACATCCCCTCCCCCTCCTCACACCCCACCCACCCCCAAGATCACTTTGTAAAGACAGCGCATTTGTGACTGTTTCAGCTATAAGACTAATACATCAAATCCAATCAATACAAATCAATGCTATGGACAAAATATTGAAATTTACATCAAGGTTTTTCTTTGGTAGGAGCAAAGGCAATTCTAGACAACAGCAGATGATTCCAGGATTTGTCAAATACCCATCATCAAAACCTTAAGTCAAGCAGCTGCAGCCAAAGCCAACTGAGCAAACTGCTCCAACACTTTATAATAAATCCCAGAGGGGTAGATGCTGCAATGTGATTGAGGCAGAACAGTGACCCATAACAGGCACTCAAAGATGAAAAATCTGAAAGATGAAAAACATCTAATAGTTTGAAGTTGCTGTAGTATCTGTTACAGTGTTCAGCTTATGAGATGGAAGGTCACACCAGAGACACAACAAGGACAAAAGTAGATATATATGGGTAGTTACTATGGGGCAACAAGGAACTATGCTTTGTCTCATTGAACCAATTTTGCTTTGCACAACACACATCCACGCAGCAGGATCAATTCTGTATCACTTTCTAGACCTCCTGTATGAAAACAAGAGCAAAGCAACCCAAAGCAGAACTTATCAGAGAAGCTCTCAAGGCTGCAATGATCTTAAGCTAAACACACTGCTGGTCTGTACTTTCATTCTGAACTGTAGCTGCTGTGGCCATATATCATCTGAAACAAAAGGAAACATGGCAACAGATAAAAAAAATCCCAATCATGGAGTAGAAGCAGCAAGCACTTATCAGTGCAGCACACTACAGACCAGCAGACAGCCTTAAAGATAACCATTCCTCATACAGATAATATGACAAATGCCGTGGCAACTTCATTTAGCTGCCATAGAAATGGAATAAATATTGAAGGACACAGGTAAATGGAGCCTGTGTACAAAAGGTTAATTTAGAAGATAGCAAAACGTTCTTTGGTATCAACCATCAAGAAAGATACCATGCTGATGCCAAGACATACTGAAGCATCACCTCAACAATCCTGCTGGTGTCTCTGGCTTTCGACTCTTTCGACCCAAACAGGAGGTAATCAACCAACAGAACATCTGCTCTAACCTAGTCTCCTCATTAATAGGGGTGGATATTGATCCACAGCACAGGACTGTGCTAGGTGTATCAGGATGTATGCTCCTGTAACCGACTGCATGAACGAGCACATCCTCTTTATAGCACCTCTACTCCACCCTGCCAGGGTAAACTAGCTGCATACGTGTACAGTGACAGGCAGACATCCAACAAGGCCGGATGAAGCTCAACTCAGTTCAGCCCCATGACAAATGGGTTTGACTTAGCTAACATGATCCCATCTCTCCTCCACCACTCCATCAGCTTTTAACCCACCAAGGCACAGACACACACACTCCTCTTATCCAATTAAACAACCTGACCAACCGCTGAGAAGCCTCAAGACACACACAAACCACATGCATACGTCAAACACACACACAACCCTATGTCAACTGTGACAACGAGTGAGTTCTCTCAACGAACGACACCCAGCTCGGCTCCGAGATCATCCTCTATTTACGCCACTAAAAATAAAAATAGGTTAACTGCATGACACCTGTTGCTACGATTAGACTGGGGAAGTAGCAGAGGGTCGAGGGTCAGATTTGTGCAACTGGAGCCAGAGTGCAGACAGCAGCGGGTGGTCTGAAGCCAGCCGGCTACGCCTCAATCACTCACGCTGTTATGGTCGCACCATAAAGCACTAAACCTGCTGCCATAAAAAGAGCATGCTCAAAGTGTGAGAGCCCTGTAAAGATAGGATCTGAAGGAAGACCCAACTCTGGAACACCCCCCCCCACACACACACACACACACACACACACACACACTCCCATCCTCTATAACAGATGACAAAGCAGAAGAAAAACATAGAACACGTACTTACTATTCTTTCTTTGCTTGAACATCTGGCTTTAGTCTGAAATAAAAAAGATGATTTAGATTTTTGCTTTTATTGCATCACTGTCACTGTGTGTGAAAGAATGTGAGGTCTATAGTCTCTTACCTGCAATCACACTTTTGATGCTCTGAGAAACTTAAGTCAATAGTATGTCGCGTTACCATTGGTCTAAACCGCATTACCTTGAAGAGAAACAGAGGACATAACAAGGCAAGGTTTAGATTAAAACAACATCAACATTACTTTGTGTAACTCACAGTCTAAACACTACAGCCCTGACCGCTCTGTAACCGAACGGCTCGAAGATGTGAACCGTCTGTGTTACTGTACGTCCCTATACTTCTTCAGCTGACATCCATGACAAACTGCAGGCCTTGTCGGAGACCCAAGGGGCTTTGACCACACAGACACACTGTGTAAACACACTGTGTTGGTGTAAACAACATATCTGAGATGCCATGCCTTCACTTTCTCTGCTCTGACAATCCAGACATGCACCAAGTGTACAAAACAAAGCCCTGGCCTGACAACTATGCTTTTCATAGTGCTTATCTCAAGAATTACAAAGAGCGACTAACCCTACCTGTTTGAGAGCACAAGTTACTGAAGCTACTAAATTGTGCTCTAAAATTAGACAAATTAATCTTAACACAAGCTTTTTCTTGAACTTACAACAGCATTTCATGGTCTCATCGGGGGGTGGAGTTTGCTCAGTTTTCATGGAGATGGCACAGGCATGGAAATTCAGTCACGTAATACTATACAACTCCATACTTGGATCACATGATGACAACTGAGCCATCTCCATGACAACCAAGCAAACTCCATCTGCTGATGAAGGCCATGAGATGTGGTTGAAAGTTATGGAAAAAGCTAGTAAATGGACATTGTCTAAAGATTATTTTGTCAAACTACTACTTCCATGGTCAAGAATACATTTTTATGCATAAATCAAAAACATTTTCACTTGAATGAATACATTGTGTGCACAAATTACAATTAACAGGTGTTGTTCTAAGTAATATTGTCTACTTGAGTGCTAGGATGAAGTCCCATAGTTGTCCATGAATATGGTGTCTATTTATTTCAGCAGTTAAGTTCAACAGGAGACCCCGGTCGTCCCCAAGGCTCACCTGCAGCGTGATGTTGCGGGTTTCCGTTGGAACACACTCCATTGCTTCGTCACTGCAGCAGCCTCCACAGCGGTTGAGGACCACGCAGGATGGGATGTAGGTGTGTTCAGTGTCCTCCGGATACTCTTGGAAGATGTCCACCAGCACCTCCCTAGGCTGACACATACTCTTGGTGATGACTTCCGTGAGAGGGATGACTAAAAAAGAGAAGAGGATTGATCATCATCATTATCGCCATCATCTTTATAGCCAGTGAGAAAAGTGATTAGATTAGATTAGTTTTATGTAACAATGGATACATATCCAGCCCAACTTCCTGTGTTTTTCAATATACAGCTATCACTGCTTGTTTTTTATTGGTTAAGAAGAGAGCACTTGTTTATCTTTTGCCACAGACATTTATTTCCGAACTGGTGCCCAACAACATGACAAGCTCAGCAAGCAAACAGTGCCACAGATCTGTGACCTGAGCAGAAACAATGACATTTTAATGCCAGTGATAATCTTAATTGTAATTAGTAAAAGTAGAAGAGGTTAATTTCTAAGACCACCAAAAATTACAAGCAACCCACATTTAGGAGTAAACAACTCATTGACATTGAAGGGGTTATTTCAGTGGAAGTAATTACACTAAAGCAGCTACACAGAAAGATGTCACCTTGACTGAATTGATAAGGAGAAACAGCACTTCATGTGAATGTGTGACCTTGGAATTAAATCTACTGCAGGTGGAGTGTGGATGTATACTGTGTAGCAAGTTTAACATCCCCTCTGCACGCTTTTACAACATGACACACAAGCATCAGAACAGAAAGCTCCACGTTTTGAAAACAATGTCACTTAGAATCCTATAATATCAAGATCAAGACTTAATGCCAGCCCTCTCTGTATTTCCATCCTCTGTGCAGCCTAGAATAATCCACCCCACAGTCCCAGCGACCCCTTGCTAACTCCTGACCCCTGGCTTGTCAGAGCAGTGACCTCAGGCACTATGGCGCCAGGGTTCACCTCTGCCATGTGACCCCAGGAAGCCCACCCTTGTGCAGGCTCTGCCTCTGGACTAATGCTACAGACTGACTGTGTGCCAATTACCTTCATGATTTTTTTTTGATTCTACAAATAATACACTGATCGATCCTTGAGGTCTTTGAGTATTTAAACCATCCTGTCCACGGAAGTCACATTACTTTAGCTGAGGCATGATGAGGACTGTTGAGTAAAATCAGATCAGATCACAGTGGAAGCTGCTTAGACATCTGATATAGAAAGAATAATAATAAAGACATTCTGACTGGCTGTGGTTAGAAGGAACCTCCATCATGTCAAAGGTGGACACACAAAATTGTATCTCTCCACTTCTATAATGAATGGATGCAGTTTTGGCTCGTGACCTGGCGAGCAGACATGAGCAGCACCTACAGAGAGCTACTGGAGAGACTGGCTGTGTTTGGTTCATGAGACTGTCAGCAGACAACAGCCTCATGTCAACACACTCAACTGGTTCTACCTCCTAACCAAGGTTGCAAAGATTTGCTCTGTATTACATCATCATTTTATAGATAAGGCTGGTGCTACTCTCTAAGTGTCTCACCAAATCTCATGTGCAGACTCAAACCAAGAGTAAATGTATCTACTAATACTTATTGTGTGTGTATTACAGCCTGCTATATCGTCTTCCTCTGTGCCATAAAAAACTACACTGTTGCACTGGGTGACATGTCGCCTAATCACGAACAAAAAAGTCTTAACTCAAGGTCCACTTACTACTTTGTTTCAGGATTAGGTTTAGGGTTTTAGCTGAGGTGGACTTAACAAGTCATACCAATAACGGTCCAGACCACAGTCTTATCTCAGTGTATATGACAGGTGGTGTGATCTCTGACAGTATGGCTGTGTGAAGGTCAGCAGCATGCAGATGGAAGACTTCCTGCTCCTCCACAAACACTAACAATAACCTCACAACTTTTCCAGTGATGCTGTTTGTGGTCTGTGTCTCCATCCATCACCAACCAACAGGTCCAACCTTGGCCTCATCACAACAGTGTCACTGTCACACAAACATGAGTACGGCATTGAACCAAGGCTGACTGTCTGCTCATATATTGACTGTGTTCCTCCACCACAGATTGGTGGAAAAAAACAGAAACACAAAAGATGTACTGTGTATTATTGCGGAGGCCTTGACTGATGTCCACATTTTCTCTCACATTAACTCTCGTTTTGAAATCGGCCCCACTTTTATGGCGACTCCAAAGTCCCAAAACAGACCTTTCATCACTGGGAACTTTGATTGCTGTCTTCTCTATACAGAAAAACAATCCTCAGTTTATACTGAGGAACAAAAAAACTCTCCACATGTCAAAGCTTCGAACGAAAAGAATCTAATAAGTCTAAGGCAGAGCAAATACAAATGTTCATCACATGTCCACTAGGTGGCCCTATGGCCATCTGGCCTGCACACAGAAGAAAATAATTCTTTATATGACACAGCTCTGTTAAAGATAGAAAACTTACCCTCATTTTTACTCTTCTCCACTCCCTTGTTAATGCTGGCAGTCTGTAAGAGATGCACATCAGACCAGGTGTTAAATATTTCTCATCTGCATACAGCATTGCCTCTATAAAAACGTCATGACCATAAAACAAATCCAAATGATCTGTCTCGTTAACTTTTACTGTACACATCGTAGTATGACAGTATGTAAAGGTTTTTATTTTCATTTTACAGGCAGCTCATTACACCAAAAGATGATCAGGGCAGCCAAATCACCATTCTAATGACACTACTTACCATGACATGAGGTATGATTCATCATTAAGACTGACATCAGAGTAAAGATGTCACAAGAGTGTTGCACACTAAAAACATGGTTGTTATAGGCTTTAATCTCCATTCCATTTCTGCTTGTTAACAAGTGCAGTCAGATGCATCGTATCTGTCAAGTCACGAACACTGAGGAGCAAGGCTGATTTACCTTCAAAATAAAAGCGTTGCAGCCTGTTGCTCAACCAGTTAAATGTAATGTACTGTATGATAACTAAAAGATAATAAAATTACATTTAAATGGAAATTCTCCCCGCCCTCATTGCCACTGCTATCGCAAGCAAAGCACTCACCATAGCAGACCCCAGCCACCCCCTGAACTCACACTACTCCCATCCGGCCACAGATACAGATCTTGGATCTGTAAAAAAAAAAGTAAGAGCTTCGTGCGATAACACTCAAATGTTTTTGTGGCTGTACTCTGTTCTTTGTGGCTATGTTGTTGTGTTAGTTCCTTAATTGTTCTTATGTGTGTACAGGTTATGGAAACAAATTTCCTCCAAGGAAAGACAATACATTATCGATCTATTCCAGCAATATTCCAACAATTAACTGGTCATACATGTAAAACAGGCCACATTTGATGTCTATAGTGTATGGAAGTGGTGGTGTGATAATATTTACATGTCACTTCCAATTCCAAGAATGTCTTCACAGGCAAAAAAGCATGCATTAATTTCTAATGATTCACTCCAATTCATCAAACTGCTTGAATGTGGCTTAATTTTATTTTGAAAGGTATAACAGGAAACGACCTTTGTTTTTATCGTAAAAACCTGACGTGACGAGTCGGCATCTCTTCGAGATCTCCGTTCACCTTATGTGGCTGCTGTAACCGGCAGAGATATTGCGTGAGAAAGCGGGTCGGCCTGTGTGGGAACGAGGTGGGCATCATGCAGGGCGGCAGGACAGGAGAAACCGGGTCTCAGCTTCCACACACTCCAGATCACCGTGGGAAAAAAATAAATACTGGGACTAAACCCTGCGGCTGAATAGCAGAGGACTACAGAGTTCCAACTACACTAGGCGTTTAGCTCTCGTGAAGGCGTGTCAGGCAGAACTCCATTGAGAAATATCGCAGTTTAATGCACACTCTCCGAAAATATGACCAGGTATAACATTAGTAATGAATGGGGACGTTTTGGGGAATCTTGTCGAGTACCATTCAATTCGGCACATAGGTTACCCAGAAAACAGCATTAATTTAATCCAGATAACAACTTTTTATGACTTCTTCCCACGACACCCAGGTTAGAGGGTCGTAGGCGACGAGAAGCACGCCAAAATTGAAGCTTTATTTCTGCATAACTAGGTAGGCTCAACTAATTGGCCGAAATTAAATGATTGTCTTTGAATCAAAAGACACTCTTGATGCTATTATTTTACCAATTAATTCATCAATTTTTTTTATCTCTGCACTTCTTAAAGCAAAGCAAATCTTAAACTGGCCGTTTTTTAAAAAAAAGAATCTGGCTTTGCAAAGAAAAGAAGGGCATACATTGAGGCTTTTAGATCAAACAAAAAAGAAAATGCTGATAGTTTACCCACAGGCAAATTAAGATTCATAATACATTTGTCCGTATTACACTTTCAGTTATTATAACTGACCAACATGTTTCCCTGCATGTTTATTCATTATGAATGTCAGCTCTTTGTGCAACACTTAAATAATAAATACAGGTGTCTCCAAGAGAGAGCTGTTTAGCTTTAAAGGCACGTGTGAAAAGAGAACAGACGTCCCTGTCTAATTATTAATACTAGCACTAACTAAGCACATAAACTCAGACTCACCTTTACAGTGGATAGGTGAAGAACTGCTGCCAAAAGGATTTGTACCAAACTGACAACAAAGTTCATGATTGTAATTCCGCACAATGAGTCTTGAAATCTCTGCGGTCGTGGAAGAGTCAAAAAAATATCAACAAAACAACTCGCACTCAGTCAAAAAATAAAAAATGAATATTTTAAAAAACCGCGGCAAATCTTGGCTATAGCAAAAGCAAATCCATATCTTCCACACGCATGTGGCACGTTCACAGGGACCAGTCCAGTGTCTCCCAGCAGCGCTCCTCTGGAACCCTTACCATCCAACAAGCCTCGCTCATCCAGAGACAAAGACACTATGATGGGTTCTAAAATCCACGTCGGACCCGGGACCTCGGGGATACAGTGATCCTCCAAAAATGACAGTAATAATGTTCACAGTGGATCAGCTCACCAACTTTACGCACTGGTGTTTGTCTTTACGCTCATTGATCCCACAACATGACGGCGTATGTGTGTGTGTGTTTGCCGGTATATAGTGATCCTTTAGCTTTCTCTTGCAAACCTCTCCTCTTTGTGTTTCTTAATTAGTGTCCGTTCCCGTGCTGTGCCTCGGCTTCTTTTCTCTCTATAAAGCTCTTAGAGGGAGCACCGACATCAGCTTTTCCCGGATCAGCAGCGGTACCAGCCTCTCTCGTGTTCTGTCCCCTCTAGGCGGCTTCATGCGTTATTAAATGTGGCCGAGTATCAGCGGTCAGACAAGACTGCTGGAGGCGGGGCGGCTGGGAGGAACCAATGGCAGAGGTGGGTGGGGGGTGCACGATCTGGGATCTGGACCTTCTGTTCACTCACACACGAGACACTCTTCATTGATGACATACTGTATCATTTTATGTAGTTTCAGTGAAGCTCTTGAATTTGGCTCCTTTAAACATCATGACTTTTTTTGCTTGAGCTTGGAGTTATTTGCTAATCTGCTATGTTGACCACTGTCAACTGGTAATGAGAAATATAATAAATACTAATAATGACAACAATGGTAAAATACTAAACAAGCATCAAAGATCATTATTACAAAGCAATTAAAGCAAAAAAGAATGCCGATCATTTATAGAATAATCATGCAATATACATTAAAATAATCTATAGTTGAGTACTTTCAAATTATAGGTTTATAGGTTATGTCGATATGTTTTTATATTGTATCTGTACAAGTTACTCTTGATGTGTCTGTTACTTTTTCAATAAATATGAATACATAAATATGAATATCAATTAATGAAATTAATCACATAGTGTATAATTTCTTAGTTCATCCCACTGTGATATTTCGTTTTTTTTTATCACTTTCTTTGACTCAGTGACACGCCTAATTACGGTGTGGTAGCCTATGATATTATTTCCTTTCAGCTTAAAGCCGCACTAGGTTTTCAAGTCATCTCCCAATGGCAGCTTGGGGTTAACTGTTTGAGTTATATGACTAACCCAGAGTTTTCCATTTGGAAATTCCATAATTTGAAAGACTTTGTCACCAAGAACAACATTTCAGAGAGCCCTCAGTATCATAGTTACTCAAGATGCACATCTGTTTTGTAACAGCCAATACATTTTTAAAGCTACACTAAACAATATTTTTATATTAACAATGAATAAAATATGTGTTAGGTGAAAGGTGTCACTTATAGTGACAAGCCCACAGAGAATTATCACCAACCCTGCAGTTCCTCTTTACAGAGCTCTTTCAGCTTGATTTGGTTTTATGACACATTAGTTGCTCAGCAGCAAACAGCAGACAAACACAGTTAGCAGCTAAAGAGCCATCTTAGATTAGCAAGATTCTAGCCTGGGAGCCAGATGAATCCTTCAGACAGATTTCCATCCAGCCTGGTTGGGCCAATCACAACGGTTTATCTAATATGGGGTGGGTATAAGCACTCTAGAGTCATTTTCTAAACAACCAAGATGTAGAGCATTCTGAAGTCGCTATCCCGTCAGGATTAAACAAACTGGAAGGTAGTTCACATTACGTACAAATGATAATTGTGTCGGCTTCTAAATCATGTCACGCCAAAAGTCTGTGTATTATTTTGAAGTAGAAGCCATCTGAATTTGATGTTGGAACTAGCCTAGCCTAGCAGCCTACCGATACGTCACACAGTTTCATTGCTCTGATTGGTTGTAGCATCCAGAGGCATTATGGTCTGCCCGTTGATAACACCCCTTGGAAATACAAAATGAACGGAGAGCTTCCAGACTAATGTGCATTTGCGAATTGGTCTGGCCAGGCTTGCTAGATTCATCAGATGGATACAAACACCACTCCAAATGAATATGTCCCGTGTCTGCTGGATGTGTAAATAAGCAAATGTTAAGCAAACATGTCCACCATAACAACTTGATATAAGATATATATATGTCTTTGATGTGTTTGCAGCTTGTTGTGTTGTTGATGCAGGTTTAAGTAACAGCTTCAAAAATCACAAAGCAAGCTGCTAGTTAACAATAAATACTAAGATGGCATTTTTGTTTTCTTTAATGTGTTTGCCCTCTAGTGACCATTAGGAATCCCAGCAGTATGTAAGCCTGCACAAAAATTCCAGGTTCATACACCTGGTTTACATAACACTGCTGACACCATGTAGGGGGCTCTATGATGCTGTGAGCACATGCAAATATAAAGATGGAAAACACAAATGGTGACTTTGTGCTGTTCCAGTTAGAAGGAAATTGAATTCCACCTCATTGCAACATGACTGCTTTCTGAGCAACCCTGCCCCTCTGACTTTCTAACTGACACTTTTTTTTTTACATTTTCAATGAACCTTTTTTTTTCATAGGACTATATCTATATATGTCTGTAGTCCAGACACTAATTTAGTCCTCTCAGCTTCTATAACCGGTCCACTCAATCTCTCTGCCCCACTATAACTACTCCACTCAGCCTCTGTGTCCCACAATAACCGGTCCATTCAGCCTCTCTATCCCCACTATAACCAGTCCATTCAGCCTCTCTGTCCCACTATAACCTGTCCACTCAACCTCTCTGTCCCACTATAACCAGTCCATTCAGCCTCACTGTCCTACAATAATCGGTCCATTCAGCCTCTCTATCCCCACTATAACCAGTCCATTCAGCCGCTTCTTCTCTGCTGCTGCTGCTGCTGTGTCGACTGTCTTCTGCTCCATTTTCACATGGTTTATCAAGACTTTTTCATGTGACTTTGATTTTTATTCTGTCGGGATCACAACTTGAAATGTATGAAGTACAATGCTTGAGGTAATACTTACTTGAGTACAAGTAAAACTACAAATTAAAAAAAATACTCAAAATACAACTCTGTTACAGTAAGGACAGTAAATGTAATTCATTACTTTCACCCCTAGCAGCACATTTAAATTATATAATGACCATTTTTAAATGACAAATTTTGACATTTGGGCTGCTACATTCAAAAATATATTCATAGATTAATTAATTCAAATATATTAAACTCAACATTACAGAAAAATAAACACTTGAAAATATGCGTATTTATATGTTGCTCTGCATATTATGTCTTGTCCATGTTCAATTGCCAAATTATTTCTATTAGGAAATGAACACTATTAGGAAATGAATACTACTACTAATAACTATTTACAGCTGAGTTGTTCCTCTAACTGAAAGAGTGAAGATGACATTCAACAGTTAAAGATGAATACATGCAAGTGCGGACTGGGATAATAGCCCAGGCCAATCTAAGCCTCTTAGGTAACATTTACGGTTTTTCATCTTTCCAATTAAAGTTGATAAAAAGTAAAAATAACAAATCGAAACGAGTGAAAAAATATTTTTTTTATCAAACATTAAATCAGACATGTAAAATAAGGGTGCATACATGTATAATTATTTACCTATCCAAAGATTCTTATTATTGTTATTACCTTTAAGTTATACAAGAAATAAACACACTTTGTGGCTAAGGAACTCATCTTATTTACTTAAAATATGTCCTAAATTGTTTGTGACACCACAAAATCAACAACTCAAACACTCAAATTTGTCCTGAAAGCACACACACAAACAAATAAAACGCTACCAAAACCAAGAGGAATTATGGCCAATGTATGTAAATAAGACCCAGATTGTAAAATAATACATACATTTTGGATTAATCTTTTACAAAGAATATTAAGAACCTTTAACACAGGATGAACTAACTAACTCAACTGAACTTCCACACTGAGTGTCAGTACTGACACTGTCCCAAATACACAATGTGTCTATTATATATATTTTTCTTTTAACAGACTGAGTCACAAATGTATTAAAGTGTTACTATGGAGTAATATCAATCTCAGCGAGCAGATGAAACCATGCGGGAGGCAACCAATTTTTAATATGAATGATTATGAAGACAACTTTCATTTTGAGGTTCTGATTGTTGAAAGCATTGTCCCAGCCTCTGATCTTCAGCAGAGTCTGGCCTGCTCCCATTCAACTCGGCCCTGTTGTCCCATCACAGAGATGGCTCACTGCTCCACTGAAGCCACTCCACATAGTTTCCATGGTTCCTGCCCTCTCTAGCCTCCTTCTCTCTCCACTGTTGTCTTTTCTCCACTATGTCATGAGCAGAGGGAAGGCTCTGCACCTTTTTGTGTTAACTAGCTACCCTTGAGCTTTGAAAGATGTTTCTAGATCACTTTAACAAGAAATTGTGCCCTCAGGCTAGTCTGACTTGAACACAGACATTGTCACAAACATTTCCTGACAAATAGAGCAGCTAAAGATATTTTTTGTTGAAAATCACTCACAGAACCAGATGAAATTTGTTAAGATAATAATGTGCTTCAAATTAAGTACTTTATGGAGAGCAATTCATAACAGCAATGTGTAATATGCAAAAAATAAAACATACCTAAAAGTCATATAAAAACAACAAAACATCCTATGTTTGTAGAACCCAATCAGATCGATTATGTGTGTGGTGGGACACCAACACAACTGTTTTTTGGGTGGCTTCACAGTTTTAAATTACATTCTTTAGCCCATTTTAAAGTATTCATTTGGAATAGTACAGCCCAGTGGCACAGGCAGAAATTGTATTTTGGGTGGGCCAATACAAAAGTTTATGAAAAATTAGAAGAAGAAAAAAGAACAAACATAGACTAAATGAAAAACGAGCGACCAGTTTACTTTGCAATGGTCTGCATCACAAAGGCAATAACAGCAAAACACTGCCTATCCAACAGAGCATCAGTCACAACAGTATGGACAAAAAGTGTCTTTTAGGCTATAGCCACAGCCGGCTGTGCATTGGCTCTACAGCCACTGTTAATTATATTTTATTGCACACTGTGGCAACTAAACATAAATCCAGACAACAGAGAAAGTGTTAACTGTTGCATCAGTACCGGTCAGCTCACAAATCAGCACAATTTAAAGAAAACTGCGTCCTTACACTCTATTCCATCAAGAAAACTATATCACTTCAATGAGAAGCATCTTGATTTTCCATTATTGACTGTGCAGGGAAATACATACACATTTGGCAGTGAACGTGTTTTTTGAGTTTATTAAATACTGCGATCTGACAGCAGCAGAAACGATGAGTGCGTCTCCCAATTGAGAGACGCTGTGCGAAAGAGGCACAGCAGCGTAACTTCATGGATTATTTTAAATCGCCACTCTGACAGAATCGGTCAGGATCTAATGTTGATCGATGTTCTTGTTCTGCACAGCCAAATGGTCTCTCTCTCTCTCTCTCTCTCACACACACACACACACACACACACACAGTACAGGTTCATACAGAGACATTGTTTGGAGTAAAGCCCTCCTGATACATCTTGAGCTCCATCTGTTCCATCCATCTCCATCTCCAGCCGTCTAAAAAAATATTTCAGAAGCTAAAAGTTTCCTCTGGAGAGTTTCCTCTGTCCTGTCAACTGGGTCCGTGGGACGCGCATCTCACGATCGGTTCTTTCCCCCCCTCCATCTTTACGGACAGGGGCAACTCCTGGAGCTGCTGCACCCCCAGCACTCGCGGCTACGGGTGAACCTGCATAAGGCTGACCGGGAGAAAACACTATACCGCCAGCGGCCGGCCTTTTTTCAAATAACACATTAAAAACTTTGTTCAGTCATTGATGTAGCATTAACGTTACGTCGCCTGGCTAAAGGCAGCTCAGGAAGGTGTCAGAACCAGAGCACAAATACATTCCAGAGACTAGAGACAAAGTATTTAAACAGTTCCGTTGTAATCATTCAACAATAAACGAAGTTTATATTTATTTATTTCCATATATATTTTAATATTTATTGTTACAAATTATACTTTGTTCAAACTTGGCTGGGTGGGCCAGTGAGTAATGTGGGTGGGCCAGTGCTGCCCAGGCCCATTACTGGCTATATACAGCCCTAAACTGAATCTGGAAAAACACACAAACTCTAAAAGCAGCAGAGACCTCATATGACTATTGTACAGGAACAGCTTTCCTTGGCTAATGTTTGGTGATGAAAGGTTGAGGCAGA
This sequence comes from Enoplosus armatus, assembly GCF_043641665.1. Classification (NCBI taxonomy): domain Eukaryota; kingdom Metazoa; phylum Chordata; class Actinopteri; order Centrarchiformes; family Enoplosidae; genus Enoplosus; species Enoplosus armatus. The sequence goes on from NC_092188.1 coordinate 26,069,830, forward strand.
GAAATGTTCCACATGTATGTATGCTGTGTGCACCACTCACTCCCTATTCATTTTCCGGAGAGCAGTGGTGCAGTAAGAGAGGATATTACTGAATAATGTCATCTGCAGTGAGTCTATCTGACACCACATGGCCAAACAATTTAATACCCCATGCTGTCAAAGAAGGGTTAGGGTCATGTACAGTGACATGAGAGGAGTCTCCACAGCTTTGAGAGAAACCCGCTGCATTGGTTCGATTTGATGACTGCTTGTCTGCTGATATGTAACATGTAGAGTACACTATGTGGAGTCACACTCACTATGTGGTGAAATAAAATGCTATAGATTATTGGAGTAAACTATTTTTACTCAAAACACATTTGTTTCCCCCATAACATAAAGTTTTTGCTAAAGTATCAGTTAGGCTTGTGATTACTTTCATGCCAGAACCATGTGGTATGATGATAAATGGAGTAATCTCTATTGTTTTGAATGTCTTCTATATACCTTTAAAATTGTTTGACAGCTAAATATCTATGCACACCAATGTTTTTTCCCCTTGGGAACAACCTTTCTCATGTTTGCATATCATAGCACAGGTTAGAAATCTCAAGAAATATTATCCAGATTGCCATGAAGTTTAGATATTGGATATTGATTGTGCCTTAGAGGATAGTCCTTAATGATTCTGCTAACCGCCTAACATGTTTTCTAGCACCACCATCAAGACAAGCAGCACTTGATTAATGCTCCATTGCAAGGTGACATCAGTAGCCAGAAGTCTATGAAATGTGCTGTGGATATTTGTGCTCCCACGTGGAGAAACTGGACCTCACTAAATAAATTACAGCTTTGGTCATTGTTTCAAACACTGAAAAAAGATAGATAGATAAATTTTCCTGAAGAAGCAAAGTAGGAAGTAGCATAATATTTGGTTTGTACCCTGTATCCTACCATCAGTCAATATTGGTTTCCCTGACCCTAACTGTAACCCTAACAAGTCATTTTTTCAACCATCACTATGATGACTCTCTTACCCTAAGCAAGTACTAAATTTAACCAAACCTTAATCATAGGAGGTGGCAGATTAGAAAACACTCATAGCTAATGGGTTGTTTTGGAAGGCATGTTGCTTAAGTATGAGGACCTGTAAGTATGAAAACAAACTGTATGTTTTAAGCGTACTATGGAAACGGCTCTAACAATACAGTTGCAAAGTGGGCCTCGCTGGTTCTGGAAGTATTTAAGCCTCCTCTGAATTTTCATCTCAAAATTTTCTTTTAATGATCTCCTCAATGTTCCTCAATGTACAAACACAGGAGTCTCCCACATAATTTAACAGAACTATGAGTTTATGTTATGGCTGCCACTTCCAATTATCTAACAAATCTGTATTCGCAAATGTGATTTTTTTCTTCTGGAACAAACAGTACTCCTATACCTAGATTAAAATCCAACACGTTTGTATTGTGCACAGCTAGTTATAGGGCTTCAGACTTTTTCTTGTTCTTATGTACATGTACAAGTTGTATCAAAGTTAGCATTTAAAGAGGGAAAATTGGAAAGTTGCATTTACTAAGACACTTTCTTATACCTGTAGTAGTATGTTTGTGATTTTCCACCCAGGATTTCATCAGCTACAATCTGTGGCCTCTGAAGAACTCAAACATACTCTATGTCCTTTCACACACACCACTAAATTCACCTGCAGCCTCTTGTGTCTGGAAGAGTAATGAAGTTTAACAACCAGCATGTGACTCATTGCATGCCACTCTATGAAATGTCACTTGGTTAATGAATGAACATACAGTATGGGTCACGGGGAGGCTGTAGAGTGTATACTGTATGTGTTGCAGGCTGCCACTCCTTGACCTGTATGAGGGAACATGCTATTCCTTCACTGTGGGTCTCAGGTCTTTATCAAGATCCTACTCCAGGGCTTTTATCTCAAATAGTCTGCTCTTCACTTTGTTGCGTCTCTCAAGTGCCTGATACTGTGCCAACTTGTAGAAAAGGCATCAGTCCAGTCTTCTGTATCCTCAGACTGTCTATGATACATGTCTGATACACTGTACAAACTGTGTTCGTGAACTTGTGATAAGTTACTGTACAACAAGTTGTACTTTAGGCTGATATCACTGAATGTAGCCATTTATCATTTATCTCTAAGAGTCTAGACCAGCTGCCTTAACCCAAATGCCCCCTCATCCAAATGCTACAAGCAAGTTCTGCACTGTGTTAGCACCCTCTGGAGATCATTGCCCCACCCAACACTTCTTTGCATGTAACTCTGAGGGACAGGCTGAGGCCCGTAGGACCTCTCACATGCTTTCTGCCAAAATATTTGGTCTGGATTGAACTTGCAAGGGAGTCACAGTGATAACGTGTGCACAAGCAGAGACTAGAAAACCCATCACTCCATGTTCATGCCGCAGGATGGGAGGACAGGGAGGAAAGCGCAGGAGGTGTGGGAGATGCGAAAGAATCCCTCTCTGTTGTGATCTAAACTAATCTGGAAGGATGAACAGGACACCAACACACTCTTTTCATTTTCAGAGCTCTTGGCTTTAATTGAAGAATAACAGGTGAGTGCATCTGCTACCATCAGATCCTCCCTGTACTTTCTGCTGATGCCACAAAAGACCAGGGTGTTTCCAGGGGCCACAAAACTTAATGAGCTTTCTTCCTATTCTATCAGCATTAACACCCACACTACTCACAGACTCTGGTTTGCATGTGTTTCTGGAATCTGTCTCTCTGTAAAACATTCTGCCATCTTGATTAGCTGGCAGGTGATAGCCAGCTCCATCATAGTATTTGCAGTTTTAGTCTCAGATGTAATCTTTGGCTAAACAGAAGTGTAAAACATATGATCTTTAATTTTTATCATAACAATGTATGAAATGACAATGTGAAAACACTGTGACAATTTAAAAGGTGTCTCTGGTAGTGATGAACCTACGGAGAATTATCAACTGAATCTGCGGCTCCCCTCGGCTTTACTGAGCTTTATACTGTAGTGAGTTTCACTCTGACCACAGACTAGCTGGTAAACATAGTGGAGTATTTAGCAACTAAAGAGCCAGATATTTTTCCTCAGAGTTGGAGGAGAAGTTATTGCAGGTTTAATAAATTCATTCAATAAAGTAATCTTTATTAAATGTCCTCATATTGCATTTTTATTAAAGGATATATTTTTACTGCTGCTGCAGGTGAATAACATAACTTTCAATTCCTAAGGAAGCAGCACTTACCTACAGGCAAAAGTAACCTTAGTGCTTGAGCTAGACATTAGTAGAGCCAAAGAACCCCATCTGTTGTGGTTAACCATACTGCCACACCTGCCACACTGAGCTGACGCACTGAGCCTGACGCACTGATTTTCTATGAGCAGCGACCAATCGCTTTCTTAGATGAACATGAATGAATGAAATGTGTCCACATTGAATTCAATTAAATTTTATTTACTTTACATATGGAGCAGCTCTAGACTGTACTCTTTATAATATTATTACAGAGACCCAACAGTTCCCACCATGAGCAAGAACTTGGTGACAGCAGCAAGGAAAAACTTCCTTTTAACAGGCAGAAACCTTGAACAGAACCAGACTCTAGGTGGGGCGGTCATCTGCCTTGACCGGTTGGGTTGAGAGAGAGAGAGAGAGAGAGAGAGAGAGAGTAATAACAGTAATAGCAACTGTAATAATAACGGAAATGTGACTAATAATAATTGGCAAATCCAAGGCCTTAACACCATGTCTACATAGGAGAAGAAGCGTGAGCAGCATGTCAGCAGAGCAGCAGTAGCAGCTTCAGTGCTCCATCTGTGTCCACACAGGATGCATTCAGGCACAGTATTGAGAGTAGGTCACCCATGTTTTAGCTACTTTTATTTTAATTGAGTATTTCAATTTTATGCTACTTTATACTTACTTACACTTCATCTCAGAAGGAAATATGTACTTTTTACATGAAAACCATGTATCTCCAAATTTGGTGATTTTAAATTAGAATTTTTCTGATAAACTGAAGGATGAAGTGTTCATTTATGGGTTGAGAACATTCTCATCCTTCTTAAGCTAAATAAACTATTTAAACCCCCCTTGGATTAGCTGGAAAATGCATCGCATCAAAGCTGAAAACAGGGCATATGATGATTTTATGGAATATGATGCATTGCTGTAGATTAAGCTACCCAACAATATATAAAGTAGTTCAAATTAGCTCAACCTGAAACATTTACAGCAGTAAACACAGTACATGTACACATTAATGCAGCAGTAATATTAATCCATCATATTTAATAGGAAACACTGTCAGGGACCATTTCACTGCAACATGATGACTTACTGTCAATACTTTAAGTACATTTTGCTGATAATACTTACATACTTTTACTTAAGTAACGGATCTGAATGCTTCTTCCACCTAAACTATCCAAAAGTTTATAAAGTTTTTAAAATGAACTCCATCTCCACCTGCTACAATATTAAATTACTGCTTACCCAATGATGCATCACTTCAAAATGGGTTCTCCACCTGTTTAGCATTGCACAAAATTGTCGGCTTCATAATGGACAGTTAAAAAAAATCAATGCAGCAGAACCAGATATATTTTCTTTTTTATTCCACACATTCTTTTTCCTTGTCAAGAGCGGGTGCCTACATTACCCACAATGCAACTCGCCCACTGACAGTTCTGGTAGTGGCGGAAAATGTAGCCTGCTGCCTCTAGCCTGCAGCAGAGATGAGCTGCGGGCTTCAGAGGTCTGGTAAGCTCCACACCAACAGAGGTTTTTTCAACCGACACAGACTCAAGCGACATCACTTGAGGACATTTATCAGACTTCACACAGCTCCCTCTGGAGACAATAAATGCATTATATTCTTTTTTCACATATGCAGTGGTACTCCCCCACACCTGAAAAAATACTTCAATGTGAAACAGCGGCTTTGAGTGTAGTCATATCATAAAACAGTGATGTAATGGTTTTGAAAGGTAAAGACAATTGATGTTGTTCTACTGATAGGGGTGCCAGATCCGAAAACATTTATTTGTGACGTTTTTAAAGGGCAGTTAGAAATTACATATGTTCAATTTGGAGGACTTGTTGCATTTGTCACCCATCTGTATATAATCCATAATGACCTGTTAACTAAATGTAACTGCTGAAGTCCAGGTTTAAGTCCAGCCATGGACCTTTGTCATGTGTCATCTCCATTTCTCTTCCCATTTTTCCGTCCTGTACTGTTAGACAATTAAAGCAAAAATGTCATGATATAGCTGCAATCCTTTCTTGTTCCCATCAGGAAAACCCGGACAGAGGGCCCCGGGTTAGAAATACCAGTAGTTAAATTACCCTCAAGTTGTAGACGTTATGTAATGCATTATTTTTTAAATGGATAATGTGATTACATGAATACATATTGAGATCATTCATGGATTTATTTATAGATGCAGGTTAGAGCACAGTGACAGCTCACATGCCTTTGACGTTGGCATCTTGAATTATGTGACAACATCCTGCTGAAACAAATACTTTAAAATTCCTCTAGGCCTCAGAATCTGAACCATGCTGTCTGTCTGCTGAATGAATGCAGACTATTGAGCTTTCTTGTGATAGGTCATATGCGTCATAAAGATAAGTTAAACTGCCATAGAGATATATAATCAGACTCAAAGACTTATGAACACTAACATGTTATGTCTCAGTGCAGCTGTTCTCATGCCCAACATCGTTAAGGCCTGTATGACCTTAAAGAGTTACTCACATTGATTCACAATTTTGCTCTACGTCACGATCTCCACTTCTGGGCTTCAAACCAGACAAGACAATATGCCACTAAGGAAAGAGGATCGTAAGTCCTTTTAACATTGGGACTAAGGTAAATCTCCAGGTGCGTTACTAGCAAAATGTTGCAATTTTGGTGACTACAGGCATTGGCCAAACCAGGCGCAGCCAGGCGTAACATGGAAGAGAGGCTGAATACAGAAGGCTCATTCCAGATAAATTGTGCCTCGTCTGTGACGTGGACAGTGTTATTAAAATGTTATCACACCAATTTATTCAGCTTGTACTGATTGATAATCATGACATCAAAAAATAAAAATGAAACCATCCTCATATTGTTAAACAAATCCTAAATAGGGTTTGGAGATTTGTGATTATATCAGTGTTTAGGTCAGTTATCATTAAATTCCGGAGTCTTGTCAGGAGATTAAAATAATTAATGGAGGTATCCAGCTGTTCCAGCTGTGTGTAAAGTAAGCAGGATTTTGGAGAGGTGTGAGTGTGATCCTCTGCCAAACTGTTGGAGGGTGTTTCTGCACTAACAGTGTATTTTTATTAATTTTCATCATGTCTTTTTTATCTCTTGCCACTGTGTGCCCTGACAGTATCCTGCATCCCAAGATTTTGCCTTCACTCTCCAGCAGCAGCTCTGAGCCTATATTTAATCATGGGTCAGTTGAGTTTTTATATTAACTCAGCTATACTGCACTGTAACTGGCTGGTTCAATCAACCCCTCGACTCTGCATTGTGTGGAGAATGATTAGCGGGCGGCTTGTTTGTCTTTTTATGCCGTCGATTATTATCTGAACAGGAACAGAATAATGTACTGGTCAGTCATACAGTTGGTTCGTTACAGGCAGCTCACACACAGTACATGCAGGCACGTCTCTCATACATGACTGGCAACGCTTCAAAAGTGCCAGTTACCATACCATAATAACAGAATATGTCAGTTATACAGTTAGCTCGTTACAGGCGGCTCACACACTGCACACTACAAATGAGCGGAAAATTATTTTAGCACAGAGGCTAGCGAGTTTAGAGATTACATTATGCTGTTATTTGAACATTTTTGCAATCAAAAAATACAGCAACTCATTTTCTTCTCATTAACATTTCCATAAAGTGCACATATGTTCATACGGTGGCCATACAGTACAATTAATACACAATATTTGTACACAGTGCTGCACTCGGCAACTCATCACAGGCATGTCTTTCATAGACTGGTAATGCTTCAAAGTGGCATTTACTACCTCTGAGAGAGGGGGCCCCTGAGCCAACAAATCTACACAGATACCTGGATAGCAAATTATGGCAATTATAGCAAGTGGAATCACATACTATACAAACTCTGTTACACTATATACACCTGGGTGTAAATAGCCACTTTGGCTATTCCTCCCCGGGTGCAAATAGCACTGTTGGCCACTTCAATAAATGAACAAAATGTGAAGCAGACTAAAGAGGCAAAACTTAAATGAAAGGTATTTAGTGATTTTGAGGAGGTCTGTGTGCTTGCACCTCTGCCAACTTAAACCAAGAAAATTGCCCTGTGTCTGCATTTGCAATAAGAGGTGGTCTGACCAGGTTTAAAGGCAATTTTGTGCCAAAATGAGCACCAAAATTGCACTGCGCTAGCTACTCAGCATAAACACAGCCTCAGCTGCGCCTCTCCTCCCACCTCAACCACATTCGTTTGGAACCAGGAACAAACAGGCGCAGCTCAAAAAAATAGACTAGAGCCTGAGGAAAAAATACTTTGTTTGCCTCACCTCTGGCTTTGCGCCTGCAGGAAAAGAGCCCAGATTTACATTGCTGAAACACTTTCTGCACTAAAGTGGTACTATCAATGTTGGAAATATCTTGATATAGTGTAAAATTGTGAATTTGGTCCCATCAGGATCTTGTTTCACTACAAAGGCTTTTATGATTATGGCTATTTTGTGGCTATTATGTAATAAATTGTCATATTGTTTAAAAATGGCAAGGCCATAGCAAAAACATTCAGATTGTTTAAAGAATTCCGTCACAACAAAACAAAATGACAAAATGTATTGTAATTACTACTCTAATAGTTTGTCTTCGTAACACGTGAATTTTTCTGCGTTTAGTTTTCCTGTTTTTTTAACTCTGCTAATGTTACCTGACTTCTGCCTTAGCCTGCTCCCTATTGGATTATCTGCCTTATCTTTGACTGACTCCCTGTGTACCGAACCTTCTACTCCCTGTGTACCGAACCTTCTGGCAAGTAAAGACTGTGTTTTTGTCATCACTCCTGTCTCAGAGTTGTGCATTTGAGTCCTTTGCCTATGGTCACACTGGTTGTCACGAAGAGTAAAAATAAGATGAGTTTCAGAGCTTTATTTTGGTTGGAAATGTGGTAGTTTGATCCTTTTTGTAATCAGTAGTCTGTACTCTTCACAGTTTACTAGCCAGAAAGATGAGTGTTTTTGAGGGACTTTCTTGCAGTGAATTCAGCTTATTGAGTAGTTTATCTTTCCAGGCCCTGTATTGCTCTCAACAAACTGAATAAATCAATTAGTGTTTGCTAATTTTGCTGAGAGTGGAAGTGGAGCAGCTTGTTGGCTCCAGTACATAACATATTAGAAAGGAAGTTGGTTTGATGAGGCCATGGTTTGAATTTCTTCAAGTGAGGCTCATGAATTTTCAAACCTTCCAATTTTTGTAGAAATAAACCTCACTGCAACATGTAAGTGGACAATTCTGAAATAAGTTATTGGTTTAACACATGATTGTAACCTTCAGCTCCTCACTGACCTGTGCTGGCTTAAGATGACACAGCTGTGGCCTACACATTCCTGGATCCATTTAGACTAAAACCAAATCAAACAATCCGGGAGACTTTGGACTAAATATAATATATTTCCCATGTATTATTTTCCCATGCTTCAGCCAATTGGTCTCTGTGAATATTCAGCTTCCTGCTTGATAACCTGCTCTGAGCCAATCAGCTTAGTGGGATCCAGCTGGGTGGTCCACTGTTCCACCGAGGCCCAGACAGACAGGGATGTTTGGCTTCCTGGTGTCCGGCTTCTTGGATTTGCCCAGGGGAATACAGGGACTGTCCATGGGCACCCCGCACCACAGGCCGTCTTAACACCAGGGCACCACCAGGTGTTAAGTTACTGCTGATGCAACGCAAACCTTTCCTGCTGCTGCTGCTTCACATTAAAAGCTTTCCACCGGCAAACTGGCAGGATACTTTTATTGCTGTGGGAAATGTAGTTTGTTACTAGTTAGCGTAGCTTCATTAGCGGTGCTATTCAATAAAAACAGACCAGATATGGACATATTTAGTGCTATTTGGTCAGGGGATCAGGTTTAAATATTTCAGGGTGAAATCAAACAAACAGAATCATCCACAGTTAGCTGAGAAGTGCTGCAAAAGACAGGCTCTTACTGTGGTTTGTGACTAGCACACCTTCAACACGTTATCAAGGTAAACAACTTTACCTTGCTCTTGACTGGAAAAACATGTGGCTCGACTGCTCATGGGCGTTCACAGCATGGCTCAGCACGACTCACCTACTGGGGAAAAACTCTGAGAATGTAGGTTTGAGGTTTGAATGCAATGAATGAGGAGGTCTGCTGTCAGGGGTAAGCCTTTCATTTGGAGCTGATGTTCTGCCTTTCGTAGGCCTTCGATTAACATGTGGACATGGGGGTGAGAAATGGAAGGGGCTGGAGCTCCAGAAAGCAGTTTGATGAAGAAATTGATACCACTGAGATACATTTGGATGGTGGATGTTCTGATTTTGAGGTCTGAGTGGGCACGACTTCTACTGTCGCTTTGAAAGACAATGGGACAGTCCTGACACCATCCCCCACACCATCACCCACCAGCTCCAGCCCAACAGCCCCAACCCCCTCATCACACCTGGGGCTGAACTCTCACACCTCCTACCACCACAGCTGCCCCCCACAGCGCCCCCCACTCCTCCAGCATCGACACCTCTGTCTGTCCTTGAAAGAGATGTGAACAGGCTCTTCAAGAGACAAAACCCGCGTAAAGCTGCTGGACCAGACTCCATCTCCCCATCCTGCCTGAAGCGCTGCGCCGATCAGCTGTCTCCGGTGTTCACGGACATCTTCAACACCTCACTGGAGACATGCCACGTGCCAGCCTGCTTCAAGGCCTCCACCATCATCCCCGTCCCCAAAAAACCAGGGCCCACAGGATTAAATGACTACAGACCCGTCGCCCTGACCTCTGTGGTCATGAAATCATTTGAACGCCTGGTCCTGTCCCACCTCAAATCCATCACAGACTCTCTGCTGGACCCCCTGCAGTTCGCCTACAGAGCCAACAGGTCTGTAGACGACGCCGTCAACCTGGCTCTACACTTCATCCTCCAGCACCTGGACTCCGCAGGATCCTATGCCAGGATCCTGTTTGTGGACTTCAGCTCTGCCTTCAACACCATCGTCCCGGCTCTTCTTCAGGACAAGCTCTCCCAGCTCAACGTGCCTGACCCCACCTGCAGGTGGATCACAGATTTCCTGTCTGACAGGAAGCAGCACGTGAAGCTGGGGAAACACGTCTCAGACTCGCGGACGATCAGCACCGGCTCCCCTCAAGGCTGCGTTCTTTCTCCACTACTCTTCTCCCTGTACACCAACAGCTGCACCTCCAGTCACCAGTCCGTCAAACTCCTGAAGTTCGCGGACGACACCACCCTCATCGGACTCATCTCTGGAGAGGATGAGTCTGCCTACAGGTGGGAGATTGACCACCTGGTGACCTGGTGCAACAGCAACAACCTGGAGCTTAACGCTTCAAAGACAGTGGAGATGGTTGTTGACTTTAGGAAGAGCGCAGCCCCACCCGCCCCCATCACCCTGTGTGACTCTCCAGTGGACACTGTGGAGTCCTTCCGTTTCCTGGGCTCCATCATCAGCCAGGACCTCCGGTGGGAGCTGAACATCAGCTCCCTCATCAAGAAAGCCCAACAGAGGATGTACTTCCTGAGGCAGCTGAGGAAGTTTAACCTGCCACAAACAATGCTGGTTCACTTCTACACCGCCATCATTGAGTCCATCCTCACCTCCTCCATCACCGTCTGGTACGCTGCTGCCTCCACCAAGGACAGACGCAGACTGCAGCGTATCATCCGCTCTGCAGAGAGGGTGATCGGCTGCAACCTCCCATCTCTTCAGGACCTGTACTCCTCCAGGACCCTGAGGAGAGCAGGGAAGATCGCTGCCGACCCCTCCCACCCCGGACACCATCTGTTCGACCCCCTCCCCTCTGGCAGGAGGCTGCGGTCCATCAGGACCAAAACCTCCCGCCACAAAAACAGTTTCTTCCCCTCTGCAGTCAACCTGACAAACTCTCACTGACACCCCCCCGAACACTACCGCAAGCTATACGTTATATTAACGTACATCACCCCTGTCCCCACTGCGTTACATTAACGCACTCACCCCCTACTGGACACTTTATCTGGACACTTTACTTTACTTTATTCTGGTCACTGCACTGTTTGTTATTTATCTTATCTTATTTTTATTTTTATTCTTATTGTTATTTTAGCTTTTATATTCTACTTATTTGTTATCAAAACAATAGCACCTTCAGACCACAGCAAATTCCTTGTAATGTATGTTACTTGGCAATAAACAGTTTCTGATTCTGATTCTGATTCATAAGTGATGAAGCTAGTTAATGATATGATGTCAATGGAAGGAAAGGGTAGGCTGAGCGAGGTGTGGAAAGATTTGAAACTGCACCATCCTGAATAGTATGATGAAATACTTTTCTCACGAAGGACGGCGAAGAGGACTACAGCCTCTGTGTGAATATGGTGTGTGGCCAGAGCTACTGGAGGGAGAGTAGTGGACGATGCTTCGCTGAGGAACATGGATAAAGGAGCGTGGACGTGATGGCCGAGTGGCTGGCTGCGTCGGAGATGGAGCGACTATGGAGAGAGGAGATTCAAAGACCACAGATTGATCGTCGCACAGATCGGTGTCCAAGGAGTAAAGAATCAGCTCGTTTTCCAAGGTGAGGTAAGCAAATCTGGTCTGAGCACTTAACGAAGGGTCGTGAGAACTTAGACAAACAGGAGAGAAAGGGGTTAGACACAGTTACATATGTATGCACGGTTGATTGGATTAGAGAGGTACAGGGGGTTGAATATTCGCGGTACAGGTGAGTGGATTGGTGAGCGTGAAAGGCGTGGTCTTGTTCCTGAACCTTAGTTATAATAACTTGCCCAGAGAATCTGGATTCTCTAAAATCTTTGGTTTGGTGTCTTTACATGGACCTCGAACCTTACATGATTTTTGGGTATTGTTGTTGAAACAGTTTTCAAACTTTACCTGGTGTATGAATCTGACTGGTAACTTTATCATCCATATCATGAAGACAACACTGCAGACGTACACAATGCGCACATCATTGCCACTTTAAACTGCAAAATCTGTGGACCGGAAGGACACTACATACTATACATATATAGTATGTAATGTAGAACACATGGGCAATATGTTCAGCATGGACAAGGTTTCCTGTCTACTTTCACCTTTAAAAAATACAGCTAACCACTTTTTATGATCTGAGATTATGTTTGCTGTACAGTTTCTGAGAAGTGCTCAAGATTAGATTTGTCTGCTGTGGCTGTATTTTATTTTTCAAAAGAAAGAAAAATACCTGTGCACTGCTGTTGCAGCCCCAGTTCTTTCATTTGGCCTTCAAACAAGTTCTGTTTCTCTATTTCTAAACGGAAAATTCTATAACATGTCTGATATTTAGAGTTAAACTAAGTTTTATGGTTTATGTGTATGATGGCTTCCATTGGAGTGTTGGTTGTGCTTGTCCTCAGAACTGAAAACTATGCATGTGCAAGATTTAGTTAGGCACATGAAAGGTACACACAAAGCACACAGGGTAAGTAAGCCGCTTGTCTATGCATATCCAATGGTAAAAAAAAAAAGTGTATCATGAGCCTTATACTGCAACTAGAGAACAGGGGCCTCAGGCAGGTTTTACACAAATCCATTAAAAATACATACCAAAATGATTTTCAATTATGCCACCCCAGTCACCAAGTACTTTACCTATCAGAACCTATCAGAAAAATGTTTATGTTGTGGTCTACAGAATAATGCTTGTAGAGGATATGGACAACTGCCTCAAATTGTATTTCATTGATATTTACATGTAATTGTAATTGTTGGTGCCTGCAGTATTAACATTTATTGGTCAAAGAAGGTGCACTCATACAGTGAAAAACACACTCATTCAGGCAGATTTGATTCTTCACATAAACACATGACTCTGAATGTCAACTTAAGCAGTATGTTAGCCAGAAGTTCTCATAGTCTTTTGCCAAAACCTCATCCATAATCACCTCCAAATGTTAATTTGCATGTACTTATAAAAAGCTTGTAATGTATTGATTCAAGTCAACATGTCATACACTCTTGCATCATTCACTCTGCAAACTGCAAACTATGTCTCGACATTCATACCATCCCTTCCCCCTTTCCTCCTGTTCTGTGAAGTGGTCAATGTGTTGGAGTGCTTTCATTTCCATACATCCTGCTCTTCATTTGTACAGCTGGCAACTTGCTGGAGCAATTCAACTAAATTGCTTGGCTCAAATGGAGCAGGCAGGAGACTGGGGATGTGGGTGAAGTGCTTTAACAATCAACACGTATGTTTGCATGTGTGTTTCTTTGTGAGGCAGGAGTGGAGAAATATTTGTCACAACACAGCCATTAAAGTCAGAGGTAGAGTATGAGCAGCATCATTTCAATCGACAGGCCCTTGACCAAGTCAAAACAGGTTTGATCTTTGATTGTGTGCGATAGCGCTGGTGCTGCTAATGAAGTGCTTATTCAGAGTATTAATGGTTCCTCCCTCTCCCTTTTTATTTCACCTATACATGCCTACACGCAAGGCACTTGCAGAAAATCTTCCACCGAAACCTTTCCACCTATTACACTGCTTCTATAAAATACTTTTAACAAGTCACGAGGGAAAACAATGCAGAGCTGAACTTGTTTTCACCTCCACATCTTTAACTCAACAGCAACCAAATCATCTAATCGTTGACATGCAGAAGGACTTCACCCTCTGTATGACTTCACAATAAAAACAGAATTTGAGAATAAACTTCCTGTTGTTGACTTTCTGGTTTGTTTTTCTTGTTTTGTCATCTTATTCGTATTTCTCAAGAGAATTGGCATGAATGTATTAGAACATACCCTGGAAATAAAGTTTTATATAAACAGTCAGGGAAAAAAATATCATACTTGACATGCCTCAGGCTCTCTCCCGGCCATCCCCTTTTTGTACGACCCAGCTTTCTCTTTGTATCTTGGATGAAGAGCAACTTAAGTTGTATTTATACAGCCCAATATCACAAATCACAAATTTGCCTCAGTGGGCTTTACAATCTATGCAGCACACGACACCCTCTGTCCTTAGAGCCTCGACGTGGATGAGGAAAAACTCCCCAAAAAACATTTAATTGGGAAAGAATGCAAGAAACCTCAGAAAGATCAGCTGAGGAGGGATCCCTCTCCCAATACGGACGGACATGAAATTGATGTTGTGTGTACAGAATAGATCAACATAATGAAATCACAGTATGGACAATCATGATGAAAAAAATATGAATAGATTGTAACAGTGCATGAAGAATATGCATCCTGGAGGACGTTGAGCAATGTCTGGTATCGCACATAGCTGACATAGCTTTATCAGACAGTATTTTCATCTACAGGACAAACATGGCCTATGAGTACAGGCCTAACAGTGCTTAACAGATTCATTGAGACTGAGACTGACCCACTGGAGGAACAACAGTAACAGGTACAAGGAAATCAAATTAAGCAGCTAACTGAGGATGAAGGTGAAAAGATGAGTTTAAAGTTTGGATTTAAAGGCCTCAACAGTCATTCAGTCTGATATCAACAGGGAGGTTATTCCAGAGGAAGGGGGCATGATAGGAAAAGGCCCTGTACAATTTCCCCCCGGGGCTCAATAATGTATTTCTGACACTGATTCTGATTCTGAACCAGCTGACTTCTTTTTAAATCTGGGGACAGACAGGAGGTCTGTATTCTGAGAGTGGAGAGCACAGGATGGGATATAAGGTTTAAGGAGATCAGACAGGTATGAAGGGCAAGCCCATTTACAATTTATTATGTCATCAGAAGCACCTTAAAGTCTGATGTGACATGGATAGGGAGCCAGTGAAGAGAAGCTAAAATTGGTGTGACGTGGTCAAATTTTCTAGTTTTATATAACCTCGCTGCAGTATTCTGAACCATTTGAAGCCTTTTAGTACTAACATGCGGCAGGCCTGACAACAGTACGTTACAATAATCAAGTCTGGATGAAACAAAGGCGTGAATTAGGATCTCTGCATCTAATTTCAGCTATGTTTAGTAGGTGGAAAGAGGCCCTCTCTGTGATTTCTTTAATGTGGTGATCAAAAAAAGAGAGTGGGATCAAACATAACACCAAGATTCTTGGTTGTTGAACTCACACAGTTGTCAAGAGTTACACTTAAAAAAATATTTTCTACAAGACAACATGACACCTCACTTGCTAAAAACACAAACAAACTTTTTAACAAACTTGATCAGTAAAAAGAGCACAGCCCACTGATGTTAGTGATGCTATATACATTATATTGTTAAAAGTACGTAGACATATACTTTTTTGCTAGGAAATCTTAATGCTCCGGCACACAGAAATATTTGTGGCTGTAGTGTAGTTTCCCCCTAATGACAGTGTCCTCGTGCACAAAGCCACCCCATAAAGAAATGGTTTTCTCAGTTTGGTGTGGAAGAACTTGACTGACCTGCACAGAGCCTTGACCTCCAGTCCCATCCAACACCATCGGAGGGAACTGGAATGCAGACTGCCAGGAATTCCTCATCACCCAACATCAGTGTTGGACCTCACTAATGCTCTGGTGTCTGAATGAGAGCAAATCCCTGCAGCCAGGTTCAACATCTGGCAGAGGCTGTTATTGCAGCACATTAATGTCCATGGTTTCTGGAATCTCATGTTCACTTCTCACATATGGGTGTAATTTTGGGTGCGGTGTCCACATACTATTGTCCATATAGTACACCCATAAGGACACCATAACGAAGAGCTAACATTTGCAAGCCCTGATTAGTTTGTATAGATATTATATAATCCATAATATTTTGCTATGTGTCCTGAGTGTAGATGACTCATACCTTTCCTTTTAATGTGAAAATTCACCTATTACTTAAAAGGAACAATCTGACATTTTGTGAAATATGTTTGTGTACCATCATACATTTCCTTCTAGTCCAGTCTCGTGCTATGCTGGATTAACCTGTCCTTGACTTGGCTTTGTATTGGACACATTGATGAAAGTGAATCCTCACATTTGACAACAAGAGTAACATGTATTTCCCCACATCAGATAAATACCTCTAATATGCTTCTTTTTCAGTACAGACCCATTAGAGCATGCTCCACCTTAAGAAAAGCATTCTGTGTAGCACTCACATAGGCACATCAACATGCTTCTTCTTTTATTTACAGTCGTGACGCCTGCTACAAACAGGGAGGTGAAAATGGAAAACTCCAAGTACAGAGACAAACCCATGATCGTCAGCTGAGTCATCGAGATAATTATAGTTCCCACACCCACTCTTTTAAAAGGGGTTTGTTTGTTTATATGTTTTCACCTCAGGCCACGTCAAAGGTGATTTTTCTGTTCAAGGGTGGGATCATTATTCTGCTCCTGAGTCAACACACAGCATTTATAAATTCACAACTAATAATTTCAGGTTCTGCTCACGAGACAGTGGAACATAAAAACACTGGCATGAAAATGGACTTCCTCTGACATTCCAACATTAAATGGATGAAGCATAAAGAGCGGTTGGATATTCACTATGATTGTAACTTCTGCTGTGACTCTTGCATCATGCTGATTCAATTTAAGCTCTGCTGGCTTTGCCCTGTGGGTAAAAAATAAAAACAAAAGGTGCATTGTCATCCTATATAATTCGAGAACATGTGACTTCACTGAATACCTTGCATAATATTGTTCCATCTGCCACTAACTAAATATAGGAGTACGTAAAATCCATTATGATAACCTGTTCACCATTGCAAAGACTCACATACAGTACATAGTTGTACACAGTAGATGTGTTAAACTTTTTAACTCTCCTGCTTGTGTTGATGACCTTACAGTGCACAGATGAAACATGTGATGTTGGAGTATGTGTTCTGTATGTGTGTCTTGTGTGTGGCTCTCAGTGACAAACATACCAGAGATAATGCACCGCTAATGGAAGTCTGAGTCACCCTTTGGAAGTGGTCACACTCACCACGCCTTCTCCCTGGTGACACACAACGCTCGTATTCTTACGCAACACTGTCAGTGATGAACTTCATGGCAGCTGTACAGAGCTGTAAGCTGAGAGGTGGGGGGATTGCATTTGCATCCAGGCTGTTTCTGCCTCCAAAACATGCGGCTGAGCCTTTAAAACAACACAAATGTCTGACATCTGTTACACATTAGCATGTCTTATTAAACAAGAGAAAACTGGCTTTCAGTTGATCTTCAAAGAAAACTTTGCTGTGTTGTGACTGTGACCTATATAGCAGACCATGAAGAGAAGAAGGAAAATTAGAGAAAAAAGAAATAAAGAATAAACAGGCACAAGAGCACACACATTAACATATTTCACCACATGTCCTAACACCCTGCTATCACACATTCAGTCTCCAGGGGTCTAACCCTAACAGCTATTCCAGGCCTCTGCACAGGACTGAATAACAGAGCAGAAACAAGCCAGCAGAGTCAAGGAGGAGTCTGACAGCTAACAAGAGTTTGTTTAGGCTCAAGAGTGTGTTTGGCTCTCTGAAGGGAAGCGAAAATTACATGGAAACAAGACGTACAAAAATCAGGCCAGGTTGCCTCTGTGGACATGCTGACTATCCATTTATCTCTCCATGCATATTCCCATCCTCTATTCATCCTATTCATAGAATGTTCAGGCATTTTCCTTCCCCATCTACTTTATAACAGCAGAGCCGTCCCTATCAGTCCTACATAAAACTTCAGACAGCTTTTCTGTACTGACTGATGATATGCACTGTGTTGAAACACAAAACATATTTGCAAGTGACGTGTGTATTGAAATAACAGAGAGACATCAGAAATCAAAGCAACCATAACTCTGGACTAATGAAAGCTTCTACATTTCAGCTTATAAGCGTACACAGGAGCTGTGTTTTCATGTGGCAGCTTCCTGCAGGGTGTGTGTGTGTGTGTGTGTGTGTGTGTGTGAGTGTGTATGTGCTCAAGCTGGGTGGAGCGTATGTGTGTGTGTGTTGTGTTGCCAGACTGATATGAGGTTGATATCAGCCTTCATGTAAATCTGTTCCTGGTTGCATAAAGCGTCTTAAATAATAGTGTATTTTCAGTTTCAGTTTCACCAGCGTCAAATTTCTTCTTTGTCTTGTTCTTGGGGAAGATTCTTTATAAGATTATTCTTAAGTAAATTTCTGGGCATTTTCAAGTTCACTTACAGTGCCCTCAATCTATCTTGACAAGGCAAAGTTTTGTTTTATTCAGCAATTAACTGAAAAATTGTCACATAATGTGTTTGGAAGCAGGAAAAAAACCCTGTTGATACTTACATTGTGATTTGTTCATTGTCCCGTGTTGCTTTAGACTAGATACTTTCAGAACATGTTCACTTTGTAGTATGTCTTCAACACAGGCTTCAACTCCTCACAGCTTGACTCCTTTTCATCTAATGTTAAGAAGGGTTTATTTGTCTTTAATCTGAGTTTTATTAATCCACATCTAGACTTATTATTAAAGTCAATTTCAGCATCATATTGGTTATCAGAACATTGTATTCACCAGTTTCATTGCTGACAACAGCTGTCTAGTTTCCTCTCAGACCACTTGAATTACAATATTACTATTGTGTATTTTTTGCCCAATGATGCCAAAATAAAACTGCCTACCCCAGCTTTAAGTTAAATAAATTATTTAAGAAAAAAACTTGGATTAGCTGGAAAATGCATTATCACAAAGCTGAAAACAGGGCTGTTTTTCTGAGTTCATGGAAAGTTGACTTGTTAGAGATACGTGGTTCTCACAGGACAGCAACTCTACAAACATATGATGACCTCACAGAATATAATGCATTGCTGTAGATTTAACCACCCAACAGCATATAAAGTTGTTTGAATCAGCGTAACCTTAAACAACTGTACAACAGTAAAACATTTAAATCCTTTTAAGTAAAGGATTTAAATACTTCTTCTACTATCGTCAGCAGCCCACCACCACTGTGACCCAGGCCATTGTACAGCTAACAGGACAGCAGCATAGACAATCTACTGCTAGTGATATAAATCAGTCTCTGCCTACCTACTTTTCTGTATATATCTGTGTATATCATGTTCAAAACGGATCTATCCACAACAAAATGATGATGAAAGATTTCTTTATATACGTAATGTCAGCGTAGGCTCGAACTGCGCCATTCTACAGCACCAGGAGCTCCATATAAAAGCTTGGGAAAACCAAGGACGTGTCAGCCATCTGATCTCATTTGAAATTATGATAAAAGACATATTACATACATACATAGATATGAAATTAGTTGTAACAGTCCTTTTCTCAATAGGGTGAAAACAAGATAATGTGGGTTAGTGTGAGAGTTCAAGCTCTCAGGAGCATTGTGTTTGTTAAAAACAAGGTGGTTCCTCTTCAGAATGTACTACCACACCTATTTTGAAAGCTTGTCTCTTTTAATGCAAAGGGAGTGCATAATGGATAAAAAATGTAATTACAACATCATGAGACACTTTTCTGGACGATCATGAATCATGATTAGATTAAAAAAGAAGTTAAAAAGAATAAGATGACATTGGGGCACATGAACTGAAACAGTGCTGCAGTATTCCCCACTGGTTCTTGAGTTACAGGTAGTGATAGGCGGCATGGTGTCGCAGTGGTTAGCATTGTTGCAGGGGAGGTAAAGCTAGAGCGGGTTGGGGGTTCGATCCCCGGCTGCCCCTGTCATGACGAAGTGTCCTTGAGCAAGATACTTAACCCTAAACTGGACCTTGCGGTTCACCATTGGTGAATGGGTGAATGAGATGATAGGAGCAGCAGCTTGAAGATTTATTAGGCAGGCAATCTACAATCTACAGGCAAATAGAGCAGGCAGTTCTGTCAATTTACTGTATTTGGGACAGACAAGTTGAGTCAGGTATGGAAAAAACATGGAGAGCAAGGTCCTCAGTGATTTGGTCTGTTATTTCTAGATGGCTATGGCCAGGATTAGGTATAAATTAGAGTTTGGTTGAAATACTCAAGATGGGAAGTTCTCAAAATCCAGTTTGTATGAGACAGACACATAACGCATGTATATAGTTGTGCCTTTATTCCCTTTAGATCCTTTTTTGTAATGTTGATTACCTGGTCCACATGTGCCAGAATAAATGAATACCAACTAGAATCTTGGTGTACAGATGAACTTGTTGTCTAACTGATGGGTAGAAGAAGCTGATATGAAACAGGTGGCAATTTCCTAAAAAAAATATAAACAACAGCAGCATTGGCAGCTCTGAAAGATAAAGAGGATGAAATGGCTACTGCTGCTTCCTCTCCTCCCTGCTCTACCTGTACCCTAAATCCTAAAGGGTTCAGTATGCTTCATACGAAACTAGTTAATCTGACTCATCATCCAATCATATCTACAGAAAATCTGTTTTGAACGGCTACGCACTTCTGTCATCATACTGTAGTCTCCTCCTGGCAGCATTACAGTGGCTCTCTGATCTCGCTACATGATTAATCTTATCAATGTCTATAAGGTCTCTCCTTAAAGGCAGTCATGATGTTACACTTGGTTGTACACATGAAAAGTGACAGAGGTAGTTCGAAGATGATTGAAGAACAGACCTGGTTCAGTTCAAATCCTGCCTACTTTCTCACCTCCACACCTGGCCAATCACTGTGTAAAGTGGATGTGATTGTTCATAAAATCTGGAAAACCTCCATATTATATTGGAAAAGAGGTGGTGGTGAGGTTTCAGATGATGTTAGATGATCTGACAAGCACTTCATCAGGTATGCAACAAAGGGTCTCTCTGGGTATCTGACCTAAGGACTAAAAAATTCTAAACTGTATAATTTAACATCCATGTTTAGACAGTTGTATCATAGTTGATACTACATCATCTGTACTCTGATCTTACATAATGTACCTTCAAAGTAAATATAATACTGTATTTACAAAAGCTATTAGATCCAGTTCTGACCACCGCAACAAAATGGCATGCAATGTCAGCTAAAGGTCGAAACATTTCTGAGCACCTCCATACTTACCAGGAGAGGACTGTAAACATGTTTACCTTGTTATTCCTGTTCTAAGAGATAACATTTTTTTAAAAGTCACAACTGTGAAAAACTAGGTTGCTGATGGGACAAGGTCTTATGTAAGAGTGCTGTGCCCTGGTTACAGTGTTATTGCATAAATCCTCCTCCTGGAAACATAATTTATCTTGAAGCAATTAGGTCATTTTCCAGATACTTCTATTGACCTTTGAACTTATGAACCACTCAGGTCACCCAACAACACTTGACTGGGGCCAGAGTGGGGTCAATCAGGTGGCTAATGACTTGCCTAACATAATTTATGGTGTCACAGGCCAATACATGCATGAAAACAATCCCATTGACTAATTTTATTATCTTTCCAAACAATAGATGTAATTTAGAAGTTGGATGGAGCTTATTTGATATGAAGGTTTCTCAACAGATAATTAACTAATCTTGGTTAAACATGTACAATACTGACAGTAAAAACAGCTTCATCAGATGCACATGCATGAACACATGCACACAGTTAACCCATAAGAACCCATGGTGACACCAGTGTAACACACACTTCAAAGGCCCCAGAATCTTCCTTATACAGCTTTGTGCTTGATCTTAACTCATTAAGTCCCTAAGCGACATGTACGAAACATCCTGGTGTGGTGGTCATGTCGCAGTCATGTGACTGTGACAGGTCGGGACCTTTTCAAAATGGTGGTGTGACATGTAAACACAAGTGAAGGAAGCAACTCATTTCAAAAAGCCTGTATTTTGATACTAAAGGTAAGTTAAAACCCATTTAACGATTCTAATGCTTTAATAGTGTGTCCTATATACAGTCAACCTGTTTTGACTATATTTCTTGAACAAATTAATATAAAACAATAAAACAAGTAAATTTACCATAAACGCCCAATGTAATGTATATGTAACATCACAGATCTTTGACAATAAGGGGTAGTATAAAAAAAACCCATCAGAAATGTCTTCAATGTGGTCCACTTGGTCTGTGGTGTATTCCCCATAATTTTCCTTTGAGGGGAAATGGGTCTGGGTTCTTATGGGTTAAGGTACTTTCTAGTCTCACATAGCCAGACCTCCTCTCCACACTTTGGAGAAAGGTCTGGCTCAACCCATTGTCAGTCTGGGATAGGGGAAAAAAAAACCTCTGGCTTGTTTGTTTTTCTTTAAACCAATCACAATCGTCTTGGGCAGCACTAAGCCCAGGATGCAGCAATGGTGAGCCCTGGCATTAAAATGGCTAAATCCAAGCAAAAGAAAACGGCACATAAAATAGTAAACAACTTATGTAGACTATGAGATACAACTTTTCTGTTAAAAAAGACAAACATAACTTGACCATCGATGTGCTAGTGGTGAAGGCTATCCTATACTTTAGCTCTGGAGGAGCTCACTGGACCCGTTAAAACCAAAGACGGAGGCTTCCGGCTTCGTTCATTAAGGATCAGGAATTGAAAACATTTTAACAGTTGACTCATGAATTTAACCTGCCAAGATCAGATTTTTTTAGATATCTTCAGAAAAGAAGTTTTTTGCTCAAACATCCAAATTGGAATAGCCTTGATAAATCTGATTAAATCACACAATGAGACCAATAGCCGATCTATATAGAACATTATCTAGTAAGAAACAAGAAGACACCCTTCATATTAAACAAAAATGGGAAGGGGAGCTTGAATTAGAAATTAATGAGGAGGTTTGGGAAAATGTTTCTACAGAAACTCATGGGGCCATCCCAGAAACAGTGATGACCAGTTCTTTAAAGTAACTCGATTCGTTTCACTCACCCACCACCAGTGAAATGACTCATTTGGTCCAACTGGGAGATGTGTGTGAGCGGAAAGTTCGCTCCACAAGGTCTCTTAGCTCTTTTAGTCTAATAACTAAACAACTCTGTTAAATGCCACAATCAATAGCAGCTTTATTTAATAGATATTAATCATGTGTTCTTGCCTTCCATTTCCGTTTCATTGTTGTTGAGCAGCAGCTCACTCGTTCTTCAGCTCAGTGAGTGTGCTTTGTGCTACTGGGTTAGCTCGCTGAACGAGAGTGTTGCTGAGCAGTGGGTTAACTCAGAGAGACTCTGAGTCGGAAGTTAACCTGGCTCTTACGCACAACTGCGCATGCACCATACAGAAGCACATTTTGGACTCACTCAATCGTGATCTAACATCACTACACAGGAGTGGAGAGCAGAGGGAGCAAAATGCCGGTTTTCCACCAATCACAAAATCACACCAAATCACAACTTACTATTCATAATATTGCACTATATATATTCTGTATCTTTTAAAAAGCAATGACAACACAGCACTCTTGAGGGTCTTTGTTTACATCTGGCCAGAATAATACAGATGGAAAATATATATGTGCATTATGTATTATCAGAATCAGAATCAGAATCAGAAACTGTTTATTGCCAAGTAACATACATTACAAGGAATTTGCTGTAGTCTGAAGGTGCTATTGTTTTGACAACAAATATGTAGAATATAAAAGGTAAAATAAGAATAAAAATAAAAATAAGATAAAATAAGATAAATAACAAACAGTGCAGTGACCAAAATAAAGTAAAGTGTCCAGATAAAGTGTCCAGTAGGGGGTGGGTGCGTTAATGTAATGCAGGGGGGACAGGGGTGATGTATGTTAATATAACGTATACTTATTATCCATTGATAAACATAACAACAAACAAAACCACTCACTGTCTATATATACTGAGGTGGTCACAAGTTTGGCCACAGATATGGTCTTAAGTTCTTGGCTGCATGCAGATGGTCTGTGTGGACCTTGTGGAGATGGGCTGTTAACAATAGACAAGATTTGGGTTTAAGGCTGCACAAGCGCATGTAGGCCTAACATGGCTATTTCATGGTAGAGCATGTCTAAACCAAAGCCTTGCCTCCTGCATAACATATTTCATGTAAACAATGTGGGTTAAAGTGTGAATGAATATGTTAAACCTGGCATATAATTTTATCCATTCTACGCTCTGTAGAAGTGTGAGCCTAAGTTGTACATGATTTCAGACCCAACAGGCTCTTTTGACAAATTAGACATTTTATGCATGCAGTGGAATAGGTTATTGCCACGCTCAGAAATCAAAATGAAACTTTTCATAATTTGATTTCTAAACATGCTCCTACAGTGGAGGCTAAAGAATGGTAAAAGGATGTGTTAAGAATATTACCCTTGGAGAAAATGACCACATGACAATATCAATTGATTCATCAATATAAGGCAACCAGTTGACCAGTCTGGACTTCTCCATTGTATATTTCCAAAGACTGGTTGAAATGGCTGTTAACATTCAGGGTTTGGAGAGGTGGCAAGTCATGTCATCAGCAGAATCAGACTGAACTTACCAAACTGAGCACACAAACTTTAGTCTGGCAATGCTGCTAGCCTTAAAAGTGACCAAGAAAAACTCTAACATAAAACATACACGTTATACAGACTGTATCAAAGAAGTGAATGTGGCCACGTCAGTGACATCACCCATTGGTTTGTGGAAGCTAACAGAACAAATGTAACCAGCTGAGACCAAACAGAGTAACCAAGCTGTCTGTCCCACTCCTTTGAGGGCCTTCAGACCCTAAACGGCAGTGTTTGATAAAAAAAAAAAAAAAATTAAAAAAAATCCACAATGGGCTGCATTAATGGGGACGTGCTGTTTCGGGTACAGATGAGGCGATAAAATACAATTCAGGAATCCCACTTTGAATTTGAAAGCTTATCACAAACTAAAACACTGCATAGTGTTTTATAATACTATGAGACAAAATTTGTGCAACTCTGGTAATTTTTCAGTGACATTTTGTGGGGATCTCCCTATATGGAAGGACATGAATGCATATGTGTGCATATGTATATTGTGTGTATCTGTATGTTTTCCATGTGAGACCTGAACATGTGCAGGCTGTGAAAACAAATCCATCCATCCATCCATCCATCCATCTACTAGTAATTTATCAGGAATGTGCGCTCGCTTGATTGGCCAATGGATTGAGTTGCCAGATGACATCGCATTGTGTTTTGGGAAAAAGTTGAGCAGGATTCAACTTTTTCGCCAGGCAACACTGCATTTTCTGTCCCGGAGCCCTTACCGCTGTGCCAAGACAGTGGTCTCATTGAAATGTAGTAGGAGGCTGGTTTTTTTATGCTGTGTCATTATTGGTGTGAACGCAGCTTTACCAGACAATGACTATGATGGGCAAATTTGGCATTTGCCACCCGAAATAGAAGGAAGAAGAAGAGATTTAGCTGTTTTTGTTTAATTATTAGTTTTGCAAGTGTTTTTTTCAGTGTAGACAACCTAGAAAAATAGATACATTTCCACATTTGCATCTGCCTCATTGGGGACATCGTGGTCTAACACTCAGAGTCATAAAGGGCATTTCCACCACAGGAACTTTCGCTATGTGCTGTAAGCCATTTGGCTACCAAGGTGCCCCAGAGAAATACTTTCTAGTGGTTAAGGAGTTTGCAGGGCTGACCTACACTTATTGGTCAAAACTTGTATATGAAAAAATAAGGAAGTACTGGGTGGACATAATACTTAGGAGGAGGACATTTCTTGTTATGTTTATTTCTGTTAAAAAGAAGTTTTGTTGTCGACTTCCTAACTAGTTTTAAAAGGAGCAAAAGGAGAGTGTGTGAATGGGCTGAGAGCACGAGCAAAAGAGAGAGAGAGATAGATAGATAGAGAGAGAGAGAGAGCAGCAGTGGAGAAAGATAGCAAATGAGTGAGAGAGAGAAAGCAGCATGGAGAGAACAAAGTGAGTGATGGAGAGAAATAAAATTTGTTAGTTTCATGGTGTTTGTGTTCTTAGTGGAAACACAAACAGGAACGCATGACAGGGACCTTTAGTTCCTAGTTTTGTTCCTGAGTTTAGTTCCTCTGGTTTCATAGTTCCTGGAACTATTTGTTCAAAACCGGCTAATACACACATAATTGTTCTTTTGCTATGTGTAAACCTGAAGGTTCTAAATGTCAGATATATCAGATATATAATATCAGAACAGTTCAACACAGTCCTTCCTGTTGGTATATGGAATATGCATTCTAATTCTTCTGAAGACAAGAAACTACATGTTGTTTTCAGATTGTTCTAATCAACATAGCTTTCAGGGTTTAGAAAACCAGTGTAATGTTTATGAAATTTAAACACATGTTGTCAGTGTCATCAAAGGGGGAGAACACTGACATGCTGGTGTCGCGTCAGATTTTCATTAAAAGCTGATTATTAGTCTAGTATATTAGATAATCAAGATATCTGTACAACCATGCTGAACTGTGAAGTGAAGATAAAAAGACAGTGTGTGTGTGGCCTCTTGGTGAAGTAAACACAGCCTTGTGTGTGATTTCACACCTTGTAATCCAGTGCTGGGAAGACAGGGTGCCCTTTTCACCCTGCCACCCCTGGGCCCTGCACAACAATAGGCCCAAGAGGTCAAGGGTCAATCAGGGTCATGTGATCAATAAGCTGCTACTTCCACTCCAGCTCTCTACAAGACGCTGGATTTGATTTGGACTGCGAGATAAAGGGGAAAGGGGAAGGAGGGGTGTGTGTGGGTGAGACAGGGATAAAGAAATGTTGAAACATGGCCAGATGAATGGAAAAACAAAGATGAATGTGAGGGAGGAGAGAGGCGAGTTAAAGGGGAGATGGAGGGGGGTGACACAGGACCACAGTCAGAGGGCAATCAATCCATCCGCTAGTCTATCAAGACATCAGTCAATTCAACGTTAAGCTATCAATAATTGCTTAATAGATCACTCATGTAAACAGCTACAACTGAAACAGCATTTTGTTTGGACAACAGGAATTACAGCTGCCCGTTGACGTGCTTTGTTTACTTGAACATCTCTGGTATACAGTTTTAAAGGGTCACCTAACCAAAAATACAAAAAACAATTTTCTCACCATCCTGGTATCTTTCCATGCAGATAGTTTTTAGGTTTTATTTGTTCAGGTTTTGAGATATCTGACTCTGAGATTTCTGCCTCCAGTCAGTGCAGTTCAGTTTGTGGTACTCACAGCACTGAAAACCTTCGATTGAAAAAATGTAACAGCAACATCTCTCCAAAAACAAAACAAGCAACTTCATTGGATAACACATGATAACAGTTTTCACAGGAACTATTTCTTCAGCAGTTCCAATGAAAACTGAGCACCACAAACTAGATTCCAGTCGCTTCCATTAAACTCAGGTGGTAGCAGAAATGTAAAAAACTGGACTCATAAAACCAAAATTATCTGCATAGGTAGATATCAAAGTTAAGTGTATGTTTTGGCTTGTCTTAACGTTTTTAAACTAAACGCAACGCACTCTGGTGTGGAGCTTTTTCTGTATCTTTATTCAAGAGTGTGTTCTTTTAATTTGAGAGCATGACTTATTGATTTCACATTCAGCCTTTACAATGCAAAACTGTGCCCTCGCACTCAAATAGCACCCTTTTGCACTTAGATTTGCTCTGCTTCTGCTCAAACTGTATGCTTGCACTCAGTTGCTTGCACAGATTTCCTGCACTCTACCTTCTGCACTGCTCCTTGCACTCAAGCTGCTTGTGTGCGTTAGCAAAATGTCTGCTATCGGAATTCTGTGCAATAATTCTGTCAAAATCCCCCAACCAATAGAAAGCCTGTTATAGTGGTGACCAATGAAATGATCCCTGTCTCTTTGCAGGCGAGTACTTATTATAGCATCCTGTACAGGCAGTTACTCCTTAATTCATTCATTCCTCCCACCCTCCATGACTTTATTATATGTACTTCCTTTGCTTTCTTCAGGACTTCTTCATTAACTTCTTTGTTAATTAGTATTCTCTTCTGTGAGGCTGTATTTAGGCACAGCGGTGCTTTGAGCTAAATGCTTACATCAGCATGCTCACAGCCTGCTCACAGTGACAATGCTAACATGCTGATGTCTAGCAGGTATGTTTACCGTGTTGACCATCTTAGCTTTAGACAGATAACATTTGCTAATTAGCTCTAAATACAAAGTACAACTGACACTGAGTGTCAGTTTTGCAAGTATTTGGTATAAACGGTCATAAAATGAAAAAATAAATAAATGGTCATACACGGCCAGAAATTGGCCATTTATAGCTGATTATACAGTTAGATTTGGCGGAAAAGGTTTGAGGCAGCTCAATTAATCTGAGCTGTGACGAGGATTCTGCTGAGAGACCGAACCCCCTAATAAATATACATGTTGCAATGAGTGAGGACAAACCCAAGCGCAAACACAGATCAGAGGGATTTGGTGTAAAAAAAAAAAAAAAAAAAAAAAATGTAACGACTGGTACACAGAGGAAGGACCCAAGGACTAGGCAAAAGACGAGGTGTATCCTTTGCACAAGTCTTTTTGCACCTGTGACGTATAGGTGTGACGAGGTTGTGTCTTGTTTTTTCCTCGTGTTTTTCTGACAACCTGACTAACATTGTATTTGCCTGTTCTTAATGTCCATTCCCTCTTGAGATTGTTTGTCTGCCTGCCTCACCTAGCTCCTCACCAGTCAGCCTGCCAACCCACAGCCCAGCTCGGATTCAGCCTGCACTCTGCTCCAAACTCCAGCTTGCCCAACAACTTCCCTGCATTAACTTTAAAATAAACTTCCTTAACTGTTGTCTGTGTTTGAGTTCTGCTTCTGGGTTCTAGATTACACTAACACTTTGGCTACACTGTAACATATGCGGACCAATGTGCTGCGGAATTAATCTTTTTACCAGCTACACCTGCAGCACATGTAAAGCGTGCATAGTGTTGTGAGTCACAGGCAAAACAAGACTGAGCTTTCCATTTGTCACAGTCTGCTCTTTCCTTTACCTGCTTCTCAGTAGTTTTCCACTCACCCTCCACTCTACCTGCCAGCCACAGCCACCTCATCAAGCCAACACTACTCACCTGTTTGACTCACCTGCTCCAGATCACCAATCAAGCCGGCATATAAGCCTCCCCGGTTCATTCACTCATTGCCAGTTCTTTGCTCTCTCGATGCAAGATACAGCACTCATTCCCGGACAGATCTTCTGTTGCCAAACCTGCCTGTCTCTGCACTCTGCTCCCAGCAGATAAAGGCCACCCTGTGTCTCTGACATGGGAGGACCTAGGTAGATGCAGGTATTCAGGATTATGGTCTTCCAGTGCAACCTTGTGGGCTCTGTCACAGAGCCCTGGTCCGCTTAGCTCATATGCACGATACATTACAGTGAGACAAACTGCTGACCCATTATTCTACATCTCTGCTATTATGTAATCAAAGCGAGTCAGCTATAGACATATATCTGGTGGATGACCAAGGCATATGTTCCTACAGCTGTGGAAACAATCGTAGAAGAAGAATGAACTGTCCCCACAGTTCAATTGAGAGACCTTTACCCGAATTCTGGAAGCCTTAGAGTTTTACTGCCTGATGGTCCCAACAATATTACATTACTTTTGACACACTAGCTGAATATGAATGAATAACAGAGCCGAGTGACTTGGCATGAAGAAGAAAAAAGGTAAGGACCCAGAACAGAACCCTTAGGGACTCCAGAAGTGAGGCTCCAAGGTTCAGACACAGATTCCCTTTGTATGCAACTCTTGAGGTAGGATGTGAACAGGGAGAGTGCAGATTCTCCAGTTCTTGGAGGGTGGAGAGGAGGATCTGGTGGTGACGACAGAGGAGAGGGAGGCTGTACTAACAGTTTGGAGTTTCCTCTGTGATGGAAAGTAGGTCTCCATCGAGTTGTAACCAGACTGGTGGGGATTGAGGAGGTTGTTCCGTATTGCATACAGTTTGCACCTTGGGTCAGGTCCAGGTTCAAATATGGTTTTAGTTTACAAATCAAATTTATTATAAATTTCTCTCTCTGGCTGTACCGATCTGATTCTTATTGTCACATGCTGCAAATGGGACACCCACCCAGTAGGAAAAGAGAAATACACAGGAAGCATGGTCATCTATGAGTTGCATTAGCCTGTCAAGCTAAAAGTAAGAAATTGATTAAATAAAACAAACTTGCAAAGGAGGAGCTTTGCCAATGCCCAGTGATTCAGGAGGCAGTTTCTCCGTTGTGGTGGAGCCTTGTTGTTGCTGTTGGTTTGGATAACCCAGGAAAGAGAGTGTTACAGTAATTTAACCTGGTTGAGATGAGCAGAACACATGTTGCAGCATGACTTCAGCTGTTTCTTTAGCAGTGGGTAGTTTGGGTAATATATTGAGTTGGCCGGTTTTATAAAACTGATCAATGACAGTAAGTGTCTTCCCATCAGAGGGTGGTAGGCCGATGACAAAGTCCAAAGCGATGTGGGACCAGGGACAAGCACTGGGAGCAGGATGTTCATCATGAGATCAGGATACCTTGTCCTCCACCTC
This sequence comes from Enoplosus armatus, assembly GCF_043641665.1. NCBI lineage: Eukaryota > Metazoa > Chordata > Actinopteri > Centrarchiformes > Enoplosidae > Enoplosus > Enoplosus armatus. The sequence goes on from NC_092188.1 coordinate 26,100,373, forward strand.
CCAGGTTACCCCACCAATGACACAGATGGAGAGAGGATACCTTCATGATGGGATGGAGCGCTTTCCGGCTGGAACTAATGAGACAGGGCATCAGGTTTGACGTTCTTAGAGCCTGGTCTTTATGAAAGGGAGAAATCAAAACAGTTAAGGCAGAGGGCCCACCTTGCTTGACGAGAGTTCAGTCACTTGGCTGAATGGATGTATTCATGATTTTTGTGATTTGTCCAGACCACAAATGGCTACTCCGCCCTTTCCAACCAGTGTCTCCATTCCTCCAGTGCTAGCTTCACCACCAACTGTTCCTGGTTCCCAATGTCATAATTCCTCTCTGCTGGAGACAGTTTCCGGGAGAACAAGGCACACAGGTGAACCTTCTCATCATCAGCTGAACTGCCTCCACAGTTCTCCTCCTCTGTCTTAACAAAGAGCTGATTCTCCTGGAGCCTCTGGAGGACTTGCGGTACATGCACCTCGTGCTCCTGTTTGGACTTGGAAAAAATTAGGATTTTAGGATATCATCCAAATGCACAAAAACACATGTTGAGCAGATCCCGGAGAACATCGACTAACCCCTGGAAAACTACGGGGGAATTGGTGAGACCAAATGGCATGACTAAATAATCATAATGTCCCTAGGAGTATTAAAGGCCGAGTTTAGAAAAGATGATAGCTCCTTGTAGCAGTTCAAAGGCAGAGGAGATAAGTGGAAGAAGGTACCTGTTCTTGACAGTGATGTTATATGAGTCCCCTGTAGTCAATGCAAGGTTGCAGGGATTTGTCCTTCTTTCCCACAAAGAAAACCCAGCTCCAGCAGGAGATGACGGCCGAATGATTCCTCCAGCCAAGGAGTCATTGACATACTTCTCCTTGGTCCATAGCCTTGGTCTCAGGAGCAGATAGGGAGAAGAGTCGACTTTGAGGAGGGGAAGTGCCTGGGAGAAGGTTAATGGCGCAGTCATATGGGCGATGAGGTGGCCCAAGCCTTGTTAAAAACCTCCTTAAGATCCAAGTAATCCTTGGGAACTCCGGAAAGATCTAGAAACTCAGAGATAACAGGCAGACTGACAGGCCGTCAATGCAGATGGAGAGCAACAAGCACATCCAAGTCAGCAGGAAGATTGCAGACCACCAGCTTGTCTTTAATGGGGTTGGAGAGTCTGTGGTAGACGGCATCAAAGAGTGAGGAAGTTGCTCTCAGCTGCTATGGTTCGAAACTTGATGGAATAATTAGACACGGATCTTCCTTCCTGCGTTAGATCGAACAAACTTTGGGCGGCCTCTCTACCAGGTGTGGCATGATCAAAGACCTTCTGCAGTTCACTGGAGAACAACTTGACAGACGAGCAGATGGAGGATTGTTTCTCTCACTCAGCAGTTCCCCAGTCTTTTGCTGTTTTTTGGGAAACATTGTACAATTATTTAAATAATCCATGTGAGTAGAGTTGAAATATTTCTTTGACAATTCATAGACATCTGAAACATGATGCCCAAGTAAACACTGATTTTTTTTTGTAATGGCCATCAAGTTTCAGTCTAACTAAATTTAATCTTTAACAATGTGTTGTATTTCATAAGCTTATCATATGTTTTAAAGTATAAACATATGTTAAGCTTATGAAATACAACACAATCTTAATTGAAAAGTAACTAGTAACTAAAGCTGTAGGATTAGTTTAGTGGAGTAAAAAGTACTATATTTCCCTCTAAAATGTAGAAGAATAAAGAAGCATACTTTCTACCATTGGATGAGAGTAATGTATTCTCCCTCACTGCATACTCATGGTGACAGTGTGTCATCATTTAACAGTGTGGTCCAGTTGCATACGTCATTCTGTTACTCAACTGCTCTGAGATGTTACATAACTCTGTCTAGTCACCCTCCCTCTGTGAGACAAAAGGCGTAATAACACACAAACATACTCATCTGCTCACTAATGCACAGATAGCTTGATCAAACCATGCTTACGTAGGGGGGACGTTTGGGGAAAGTGGTGAGTCACACCAACTTTCTCTGGCCAGCAGCTGCGGCAAGAATACTCTCGTCATGTCGGCCAGCTGCCAAGACAGAGTCCCCCCGACTCCAGGCGGATGTGGATGTGGGATTGGGATGCAGATTAGAGTTCAGCCCAATATTTTACCAAAGAGGAAAACACCCCCACCAAAAGCAACAGCTGGGGACGAAAGATTGGAATACAGGATGTATTAGACTGCACTGTAAAGAGTCTTTAAAATGTTTTTATTTTATTTAAAGGTGACATGCTCATACTTTTATTTCAGGGGTCTACTAGAAATGTTTAATTATTTTTCTTATGACCATTGCTGCAGCACCTCTTTTCACCCTCTTTATGAAACACCCCACATAATTTCTCTCTCTTTAAAGGGAACCTATTATGTTTTTTTTCTAATTTTCTGTCATACATATAACATTACAATGTCAGATATTCATATTAAATGTTGCCAAAGTTTCAAATAATGAGGTAAACATATGTAAAAGTAATCCCTTTGAGCAAAAAGCTCATGCTTCAGACTGCTCTGAACACTACGTTTCCAACGTTTTCTTTCTACTTTTGTGCCGAGCTGATGTCAGATAGGCACAGATTTCCTTATGTGGTCATCTGCTCCAGCCACAGCAGTGACAGCACGCCCACAAAGTAGAGGGACGTGCTCCCCCACCTGCTCAGTCTTCTAGTTATTTGACAGCTCTGCTGAGGACTATTCAAGTTGTTCAGTATTTCTTTCAGAAAGTGCTTTTTCAGTTGTGAAGAAAAGTTGGTTAGTTTCTTGATAGACAGGTGGCTTGTTGCTAAAGTAATGGCTAACTACTGCTAATTGTAGCTACTGTTAGCTAGTTAGCTGTGCAGCTCACCATCCTCTTAGCCATAGATATATATCTATCCTATGCTCTTAGCTAGCTGACTCTAATCATCTGACTCTGGGAGACCGGTCCTGAAAACCTTCTGCTTCTGTATGCATGCACCATACAGGATTTTTGATTCCCTTGCGACTCGAGTTAACACACTCATTTTTAAGAGTTGATCAAAAAGAACGATTAATTCGTGACATCACTAATCACAGCACATTTTATAGTGTTGTGTTGTTGGTGAAGACTTTTTTTCCATTCTGACAACCACAGGAGAAATCCTGATGAGAGGTTTGTTCAATCTGACAGGAGAAGATCACCTAGATATGAATATTTGTCATTGTCTACTATCCCTGGTGGTTTTTATGGTCAGTATAAAGTGTGGATGTGTCTATGAAGTATTTAGTCATCTAGGTAAAGGAATATCAAATTCACTTCATGATAAAAAAAAAAAAAATCAGATGCAATTAGCAATGTACCACATACTTTTTTTCTGTAACATCTAGCTGCAGGAGCTCTAAAAGATATTTTTGAGTTCTAGGACTGAAAACTGGCACAGTCGCAGCTAGTTTCTGAGATGAAATAGCAGCAGCACTGTAAGTAAATGATCAACTTTACTGCTGTAAAATGTGTAACCTCTATGTATAACAGATAGATGGTGTGTGTGTGTGTGTGTGTGTGTGTGTTAACTGTGTTAGCTAGCTCGGAGCCTTGATTTTGGCTATTAATCTAACTCGACCTGTGGGTTTCATTGTTTGTTTACACTTTTTATCCAATGTTAAGAGCATGATAGTAGTTAGTTACGCTGAGTGAGTTCCTCTTGTCTAAAGGTCTGCGTCGTAAATTTGAGGCAAAGATACTGTGAGAGGTGAAAGAAACTGGTGAATGCTGGTGTCAGCATTCACCAGGAAGTTAGTGATTGTAGTTCGGCTGCTGATTTGAGTGCTCACCAACATGGTCAGCAGTTGCAGCTGCAGCAGGTATCAGCAGCAGCTGAGTCAAGTATATGTGTTTTTAGGACTGAATGGTCTCAGCAGCGGGCAAATACAGTTATGGTACGGGGAAAACATGTAAGTCACTGTCATGTCAATCAGTCATCATCTGCACTGCTTAAAGCCAGACTTTGTCAAACAGTACTGAGTTTGTACAACTATTGAAGGTTTTATATGCTTCTAATTATATCACTGGCACTTAGTTTAGTATATGCAGCCTAGTGGAAAATATAATGTTTACAATAAAGCCACTAGTTATGCTGCTATAGGCCTAGACTGATGGGGGACTTCCCAAGATGCACTGAGCTTTCCTCCTCTCCCTCTTCATCTTTACACATTCATGTCCCACCAGTGTATGTTACTAATTTTATATCTTCCCGGAGTTTCTTTGTGCTTTCTCGACTTGCAGGTTCCTGTGGATCGTGGTCCTGGTACGCCTGGCTGCTGCCACCATGGGCCTGCTTGACACTCATCGCTACAATTATCATTAGTCATATTTCCGTTATTATTATAGTTGCTATGGTTATTACTGGTGCTACTGTACATCTCTGTATACATCTGTCTGTCTGTCTGTGTCGGTGTCTTTATGTGTCTCTGTATCTCTCTCTCTCTCTCTCTCTGTCTCTCTCTACATATCCCTCTCTCTCTCAAACCCAACAGTCAAATCAGATGACCACCCACCTAGAGTCTGGCTCTGCTCGAGGTTTCTGCCTCTTAAAAGGAAGTCTTTCCTTGCCACTGTCACCAACGTGCTTGCTCATCGTGGGAAGTATTTGGTCTCTGTAATAATATTATAAAGAGTACGGTCTAGACCTGCTCTATTTGTAAAGTGTCATACTATATTCCTATGGCGAGAGTGGTCAGGAAATAAAGATCCCTGAATATAGTCTTGTGTCCTGTGTTATTCAGATTTCAGCAGGCTACATATTAATTACATTAGGATTTGTTGACAATAAGAAACATTTATCACCTGAGAGGACCGGTTGTTTTACCCCGGCTCATTTCATTCACCCGCCACCAGCAAACTGACTCATGAACGACTCATGAACTTTGTTTTTTTATTTTATAATTTAATGAATAAAAAATAAATAAACCACGGCTCTTACTCATTCTTTGGTTCGTGGGTGTGTGCTCATGAATGACTAGTTCTTCGGCTCAGGGGGTGTGCGCTTTATGCTGGGTAGCTCGCTGAATGCGAGTCTGTTGTTGTCTTATATGGAAAGATTAGTATCCCAAAAGAATCATTGTTTTTATTAATTATTTTATTGTTTTTATATTGTGTTTAATTATAGTTTATGTAATCATCTATTCTGAAAATTAAAAATGATAAATCGTGTTTTCTGTTCAGTTTATAGAATAGTGAAGTTGGTTTTAGTATTTTTTCCTTTATCCAATTCTGGTTTTTAGGGGAGGTCCGCATCAACATGCGTCTCCACATGCATCTCGAGTGACCACTTATGATCGGATTTCACTTCCCCGCTCTATATTTGCAAATGAACACGTATATCATTTCCGTTAGCAAAGACCAAATACATTGTTGCTTTTTACCCCAATTTGCCTCACTGATTACTGTACAAAAACACAACTTAATTTTTTTTCACTGATTCTGGTGAAATTAATTGTGTTTTGTGGAGAAAATATTTTCTGTTTTCCCTCTGATGCCTCAACACTCAGTGATTTACGAAGGTTCCTGATCAACTTTATGATTCAGCTTTACCTGGCCATCAGTAAACGGCGCAAATCACAGAGAGTTGAGGCAGAGCAGCGGGAGGACATCAGACAGCGTGTGTACTCCATCCACGAGAATTTATTTTGCCTGCTGTTGTTTCACGCTTTAATGAGCAAGTGACTGCGTATGTCCGCTTACACAGAGGACGTTAGTTGAGTAGGTGGTCCTTCAATGTGGCCCAGGACGCATTCGCGTACACACTGCTTAAAGAATAAGGACGCACATTTGGACCACCTCCAATTGTAGTCTGAGCAATCGGATCTCAATGCGTCCTCAATGCGTCTTGGGTGCATTCATACCGGGTATTAGAGCTGTCCACTGGTGATCAGATCACCCAGGATGCATGTTAATACAATGTCTGAACAGGGGCCAACTTCTACATCCTCCTCCTCCCTCTGATTGCTGTAGGTGATAGCTTGCACATTTCTGTGCACTTTAGTTTGTTGGCAAGGCAGGAGCAGTCTGGAAGCTTGAAGGTCTGTACACACTTGCGGCCATTGGTGCTGGGGGTCTAACATCAGCGTACCTGTAAGAATAAGTGGAAGATAATTCTCATCCATTTCAGTGAGCAGCCAAAATGTCTGGAAATTACCTGTATATATTTATTATCAGAGCAAGATGGTGAACATTTATTTATTGTATTTATTATAAGCATACCTTTGTCGTCAGTTGTCCATCCATGTCCTTTTGGCTCTGGTATGTCTGGCTGTCCTTCCAGGCAGTGCCTCCAGACTGCTGCCTGGTAATTGGCACGCTGTATATGCAACTGTAAGCAGTCCCTGCAAGGGGGAAGTAGGCTAGACTCCACTTCACCCCTTTTAGAGCAGAACAGCAGGTAACGCAAATCATTGACATCAGATGATGGTGCATACATCCTGCAGACAAATGATTCCACATTGTTGTATAATTCCTCTGATACATCCCAGGATGTTCCCAAGGATTTGAAGGACTCTTGGAACACCTACAAGGGCATCACATAGGTCATCTCCAAGAAGCAAGGTTGCTGATGTTGATGTACCTTGTCCAACTCTGTGTGCCAAATTTCTGATACAGAGGGCAGTTTATCTTCTTACAGCATCCGAGACAAAGGATCATGACATCTGTATCCTCACTCACAATAACTGTAGTTTGATAGCCATTCTGGCGGGCATGATTTGCATGTATCAGGATACAGGTATATGCCTCCTCATGGGAAGATTTCAGCCCTTTAACAACATTCCAGTCTTTTTTGCTCTAATGTTCTTGAATACATTGTTTTTGTATATATTTTTTATTTTTGTTTTTCACTTAAATATTGTAAATGTGTAATTTTTTTATTTTTTGTTTCTTATTTTTTATATCGTGTCTTTGTACATACTCTTATTTCTAAATTTATGCTACTTTCTACTCTTGAATGGGAGCACCGGTACTGTATAATTTCCCCCTGGTGATCAATAAAGTATTTCTGATTCTGATTCTGAACAATGTTGTTGAGCAGCAGAGACGTCATGATGCCTATCGACTGTTGTAGTATCTCATTTACAGTTGATAGCTGTGTAGCAGGAGCATTGATTGTAGGCAATCAGCCTATACTATCTTCTTGTACACTTGTATCGCTGGGGGTGAGGATGTTCAATCCAGCTACAAACATCTTTGTTGGAAAGACGAGCAATGCAGCATGCAGCAGCATTATCAGTATCAACCATCTGTACAACTGGAGGATTGGCACGCTCTCCTGCATTGTAGATGGGAAGTATCATCTGTAATGCTCCAATGCTTCTGTTCTTGGTCTTTAGGGTGCAAGGCAAAGCTCTGGTCTCAGCAATCCTGCATCTGATCAGTAATAGGCTGTGCATGCACAGCAATTCCAATCAATCTGTGTAATGTCCCTTCACTGCTGATTGTTTCCTCAAGTCTGTCTATATTGTCCCACGCCAATGTTGTGAACAGACCAGGCTTGATGTTTTGTGGTAGTTGGATGTCATCTCCACTTGCTGCTTGCTTCTGAAGCCAAGGGGCTGTGTCAATTTCTTCTACTTGAGAATATGAAACACTATGGCCAAGTCTGTTCAGTATCTGTATCATATCTTCCATGTTTCCAGTGACTTGACAGCAAAGGGTTTGGCTGAATGAAGCTGTGAGCCTTTGCACCCTCTGGGATTACCTACTATGGATGTACCTGTTAGGAGTGTCTGGAGAAATTCCACTAGAGATGTAGGAGCACTGTTCATCTTCTCAAGATCTGATGCATGTGGTGGCCATGCTTGAGTAATATCTTGATTTCGATTATCATCAGTGATCTTCAATGCCACAGTGATATCAGTGTATGATTTCTTTGTCACTGCTCAATTTGTGCTCCTTCAATTCATCTTTGAGTTCCTGGAAAACCTGTACCAAGATGGTTTTGGTGAGTTTTAGTTTGTTTTTGTCACATTTGAATGAAGTGTGTTTTATGAGTTGAGGGGCAATACGCTAGTCTTAGTCCGGTGGAAGAGAGAAACTTTTTCAGAAGGTACACAGTTATATTTCTCTGTTTAATAAGGAAAGTAGGAGTGAGACTGCTTCATTTGATATTTTGTGGGGTTATTTATTAGACTAAAAAAAGTTAAGAGAGCTTGTGGAGCGTAGAAACTCGCCACTTACACACATCTCCCATCTGAAACTACGGGGGTTGCTGTCTTGCTGCACACACCTGAGGGAATATATCGGCAATCGCCTGTTGCTGGGCTGACTGTGGAAGGCTGGCAAAACTTACATATTGCCCAACCCTAGTGTACCACTAACGATTGCTTTCTACCAGCAAAGAGCGATGAAAGGCAGGGGTGGACAACTCGCTAACTGTAACCTAAGCTAAGGTAACGTTAAGTTTAGCCAGTTAGCTGTAACTTAGCTATACGGCATGGATCTGGCGTTGGTTGCTTTGTAACATTAGCCAATGAAGTAACTTGCAAACAGTAATCTAGTTGGTATCAGGGAGCCAACTTCACTTTACATCACTTCACTTTTTTGGCTCGCTCGTGCCTCTAGGATGCTGACTGACGTTCACTTAACAGCCATTGGTGATTAAAAACACTTTCACGACTTTCACTTTCTCGACTTTCTTAAAACTATACTAAACTACCATATTTCAGTAGCAAAATAACCAAGTTCAGGTTAGCCATGTAATCAAACCCAACGTTTGTACTGGACTTTGAAAGTGATATTCAAGTCTGAAAACCAAGCAGTGTTCACATCCTGTCTAAATTTGTTCACCTTGGTCGATTTGACGTACTGCGGTAAGCGTATTGCTTCACTTCCGGCTTCTGTGTCATTGGTAGCGTGTGTGTTTGGCCGCTCTAAGCTCAAACAAGTTATATTTGTTTGGTATATATTTCATTACAGCGGCTAACTAGCCGCTAACCACTTAAACGTACATTAGTTTTGCTTAACACTGATAGTTCTCTCCTTCTTTTAGCGACTTTTTCGCTAATCTCACAGTTGTTTACACACTATTCTGTCTGTTACATTAGCTTAGCAGCTAGCGATGGCTTCTCTCTCTCCTTCTCGCTCTCCTTCTCACTCTCCTGCTCTGTCCTGCTCGGTGTGTCAGATGTTTAGCTATCCCCCCGCCTCCTTTAGCGATAATGGTAAATGTAATAAATGTAGTTTATTTAGCGTGCTGGAGGCGAGGCGAGGCTCAGCGAGTTAGAGGCCCGGTTCCGCACCATGGAGACGGCTGTAGTCAGCCAACCCCCAGTAGCCGGTGCGGACCAACTCAGTGTAGCTCCTGCTAGCCGTCCCCCGGCAGCTCCCGAGCAGCCGGGAAACCAGGGAGGCTGGGTGACTGTCCGAAGGAAGCATAGCCCTCAGCTGAAGCCCACGGTTCACCACCAACCACTTCATGTTTCTAACAGATTCTCCCCACTCAGCGACACACCCGCTGAGAAGCAGATTCTGGTAATTGGCAGCTCCATAGTCAGAAACGTGAGGTTAGCGACACCAGCGACCATAGTGAAATGCATTCCTGGGGCCAGAGCGGGCGACATTGAATCAAATTTAAAACTGCTGGCTAAGGATAAGCGTAAATACAGTAAGATTGTTATTCACGCCGGCGGTAATGACTCCCGGTTACGCCAATCGGAGGTCACTAAAATTAACGTGGAGTCGGTGTGTACGTTTGCAAAAACTATGTCGGACTCCGTAGTTTTCTCTGGGCCCCTTCCCAATTTGACCAGTGATGATATGTTTAGCCGCATGTCATCATTCAACCGCTGGCTGTCGAGGTGGTGTCCAGCAAACGATGTGGGCTTCGTAGATAATTGGTGGACTTTCTTGAGGAGACCTGGTCTGATGAGGAGAGACGGCATTCATCCCACTTTGGATGGGGCGGCTCTCATATCTAGAAATCTGACCGACTTTATTAGTGAACCAAAACCGTGACAACCCAGAGTCCAGACCAGGAGGCAGAGTCGCAGTCCTACACGCTTCTCTGCGCTTCCATTAGAGCAGTTACCCACCCAAAACCCCATAATGACTGTGTCTGCCCCCCGACCACTTAAATTAATTCAACCAAAGTTAAACAGGAGAGGAGTCATTAATAAAAACTTAATAAAAATTAAGACCACTACTGCTATAGGCCAAAACAATAGGAAAATTAAGTGTGGACTGTTAAACATCAGATCTCTGTCATCTAAAGCTGTATTAGTAAACGAGCTAATATCAGAGAATCATATTGATCTACTGTGTCTGACAGAAACCTGGCTGTGTCATGAAGAGTATGTCAGCCTGAATGAATCCACTCCGCCCAGTCACACTAATACTCACATCCCTCGAGGCACCGGCCGAGGAGGTGGAGTTGCAGCCATTTTTGACTCAAGCCTGTTGATGAACTCTAGACCTAAACTGGATTATAACTCATTTGAAAGCCTCGTTATGAGTCTCTCACTCCCAACCTGGAAAACACTGAAGCCAGTCTTATTCGTTATAGTCTATCGCGCTCCAGGTCCATACTCTGAATTCTTATCTGATTTCTCAGAGTTTTTATCAGGTTTAGTCCTTAAAACAGACAAAGTCATTATCGTAGGGGATTTTAATATTCATGTGGATGTTGATAAGGATAGCCTTGGTACTGCATTTATCTCTTTGTTGGATTCGATCGGCTTCTGTCAGAGGGTACAGAAACCCACTCACTATTTTAATCACACCCTCGACCTGGTTCTGACATATGGACTTGAAATTGAACATCTAACTGTCTTTCCACAGAATCCTTTATTATCGGACCATTATTTAATAACTTTTGAATTCCTATTACTGGACTACACGCCATTAGGCAAAAAAGTCTACACCAGATATCTATCTGATAGTGCTGTAGCTAAATTTAAGGAAGTGATTCCATCGGCATTAAATTCAATGCCATGTCTCAATACAACTGAGGACTCCTATGCTAACCTTCGTCCCTCTCAAATGGACAATCTTGTTGACAGTGCTGCAGGCTCAATGCGATTGACACTTGACTCTATTGCCCCTCTTAAAAAGAAGATAATAAAACAAAGAAAGTCAGCTCCATGGTATAACACCCAAACCCGCAAATTAAAGCAAACAGTGCAGAAACTTGAAAGGAAATGGCGCTCCACCAAACTAGAGGAATCACGTTTAATTTGGCAAGATAGTCTTAGAACTTATAGGAAGGCCCTCTGTAAAGCCAGAGCAGCCTAATACTCAACATTAATAGAAGAGAACAAGAACAACCCCAGGTTTCTCTTCAGCACTGTAGCCAGGCTGACAGAGAGTCACAGCTCTATTGAGCCATGTATTCCTATAACCCTCAGCAGTAATGACTTCATGAGCTTCTTTAATGATAAAATTCTAACTATTAGAGACAGAATTGATCACCTCCTGTCTTCAGGTGGTACCTTACCTTCAAACACAGGAATCTCAGAAATAGCTGTAAAACCTGATGTATATTTAGATTGCTTTTCTCCCATTGACCTTCACCAAATTACTAAAACTATCTCTTCATCTAAGCCATCAACTTGTCTCTTAGACCCCATCCCAACCTGGCTGCTCAAAGAGGTTTTACCTTTAGTCAGCACTTCTTTACTAGACATGATCAATCTGTCCTTATTAACAGGCTACGTACCACAGTCCTTTAAAGTAGCTGTAATTAAACCTCTTCTTAAAAAGACCACTCTTGATCCAGAGGTTTTAGCCAACTACAGACCTATATCTAACCTCCCCTTTCTCTCCAAGATTCTTGAGAAAGCAGTCGCCAACCAGCTGTGTGACTTTCTACACGACAATAGGTTGCTTGAGGACTTTCAGTCAGGTTTCAGAGCTCATCATAGCACAGAGACGGCACTGGTGAAAGTTACAAATGACCTTCTCACTGCATCAGACAAAGGACTTGTCTCTATACTTGTTTTGTTAGATCTTAGTGCTGCATTTGACACCATTGACCATCATATCCTATTACAGAGACTAGAACATTTAATTGGCATCAAAGGAACCGCACTAAGCTGGTTTAAGTCGTATTTATCAGATCGATCTCAGTTTGTACATGTTAACGATGAATCCTCCAAAGTCAGTCATGGAGTTCCACAAGGTTCTGTGCTTGGACCAATACTATTCACCATATATATGCTTCCTTTAGGGGATATTATTAGAAAACACTCCATACATTTTCATTGCTATGCGGATGATACCCAGCTATATTTATCGATCAAGCCAGAAGAACCTCATCAGTTAGCCAAGCTTCAAGCATGCCTTAAGGACATAAAGACCTGGATGACCTGTAATTATCTGATGTTGAACTCAGACAAGACAGAAGTTATTGTTCTTGGCACTGAACACCTCAGAAATACAGTATCTAAGGATATTGTTACCCTAGATGGCATTGCCCTGGCCTCCAGCGCCACCGTGAGGAATCTCGGAGTTGTCTTTGAACATGTCCTTTAACTCCCACGTAAAACAAACTTCACAGACTGCCTTCTTTCACCTCCGTAACATTGCAAAAATCAGGAAGATCCTGTCTCAAACAGATGCAGAAAAATTAGTCCATGCATTTGTCACGTCTAGGCTGGATTATTGCAATTCCTTATTATCAGGCTGTCCCAATAAGTCCCTGAGGACTCTCCAGCTGATCCAGAATGCTGCAGCACGTGTACTGACAGGAACCAGGAAAAGAGATCATATTTCTCCTGTATTAGCTTCTCTGCACTGGCTCCCTGTAAAATCTAGAATAGAGTTTAAAATCCTTCTCCTCACCTACAAAGCTCTTACTGGTCAGGCACCATCATATCTTAAAGAGCTCATAGTACCCTATTACCCTACTAGAGCACTCCGCTCCCAGAATGCAGGGCTGCTTGTGGTTCCTAGAGTCTCCAAAAACAGAACAGGAGCCAGAGCCTTCAGCTATCAAGCTCCTCTCCTGTGGAATCGGCTCCCAGTCTGGGTCCGGGAGGCAGACACACTCTCTACTTTTAAGAGTAGGCTTAAAACTTTGCTTTTTGATAACGCTTATAGTTAAGGGCTGGCTCAGGCCTGCCTGGACCAGCCCCCTAGTTATGCTGCTATAGGCCTACACTGCTGGGGGACTTCCCATGATGCACTGAGCTTTCCTCCTCTCCCTCCTCATCTTTGCACATTCATCACAGTCCAATGCATGTTACTAACTGTATTTCTTCCCCGGAGTTTCTTTGTGCTTTGTCGACTCGTAGGTCGCTGTGGATCGTGGTCCTGGTACGCCTGGGTGCTGCTGCCGCCATGGGCCTGCCTGACTCTCATCTCTACAGTTATTATGTTTAGTCGTAGTTCTGTTACTATTAAAGCTCCTATTATTAATCTAAGCTAATATTATAGCTACTTCTACTGTTAGTGCTGCCATACATCTTTGCCTACCTGTCTGTCTGTCTGTCTGTCTGTCTATCTGTGTCTCTACGTCTATCTCTCTGTCTCTGTCTCTCCCTCCCTCTCTCTCTCTCTCTCTCTCTCTCTCTCTCTCTCCCTCCCTCTCTCTCTCTCTCTTTCTCTCTCTCTCAAACCCAACCGGTCAAAGCAGATGACCGCCCACCTAGAGTCTGGTTCTGCTCGAGGTTTCTGCCTCTTAAAAGGAAGTTTTTCCTTGCCACTGTCGCCAAAGTGCTTGCTCATGGTGGGAACTGTTGGGTCTCTGTAATAACATTATAAAGAGTCGGTTTAGACCTGCTCTATTTTGTAAAGTGTCATGAGATGACTTTTGTTGTGATTTGGCGCTATATAAATAAAATTGAATAAAATTGAATTGAATTTATGAAGTACAAATTATCTATAAAATTTCCCCATTCTCTGTAAGGTATAACTCAAACTTTGAACTCTTAAGTTTTTACTTTCAAAGGCTGCAGGCCTTTGCAGCGGCTCCAAGTAGCTAGCTGGCCTGCTAGCAACGTCAGTTAACATCACCAACATCAAGTAAGCCTATTATTTTAACAAAAATTTAAGGAGTTAAGGCCCCTTGGTTTTGTATCGATAGCTTTTCGAGTTAGTTGAAATCCAATACTTACATTTAAAAGTGTAATCATCCTCGGCCGCTGTTAACGATACATTTGGGGACGCCATTTTCTTTTTGGAAAATGCAATCATCATCGGTGCGCAATGAATCTTGGTATAGGTTTGGACACAAAGGATCCAGCCGTTGGATCCTCCAAATTCGTAAAAAGAAGGACCCTTCAAAATGGGACAGCCTTTTCACATTGCTGTGACGCATTCAGCCTTCAAATGCAGCCTTCAAAGAATGCAGTCAATTGAGACACAGCTAATGTCATCAATAGTTAAATATGGGATATTGACAATATATTGTCTAATAATAAATTATCAAGATATGATATGATCAGATAATCCTTTATTAATCCCTCAGTGGGGAAATTTGCATTGTTACAGCAGCATACAGGATAGTGCAATAAGAGACAAAAGTAGAAAATCAAGATATAATAAATAAAAACAATGAAGATTGTTAAAAAAGCTACTAAAAGTAAAAAGCAACAACTATAATTTACAAATGTACAAATTCACAGAACGAAAGAAATAAAGGTAAAGGGATTATACTGTATTGCACATAGAGAGATGTAGATATTGCACCATTCGTTATACACCGAAATGGACAATCCACATATTTCTATGTGGATTGTCAATTGTGTGTGTGGCAGTGCTGATTGTGCTGCGGTATCTCTCCTTCACACAATGCGGGTGAAGCAGCCTGTCACTGAAGGAGCTGCCCAGTGCTGCCAGAGTGTCCTGCATGGGGTAGGACATGTTCTCCCTCAGGGATGATAGTTTAGCCATCATGCGTCTAGGGGGCATTCTAGAACAGAGCTGGCCATTGGCTCATGAAGGTGTGAATATTGAACTTAGTATTGACCTCTACATCTCATTCAGGTTTCATTCAGCCTGTATTTGTTTTCTATTTAGGTGAATCTGCACCATGGAGAGTCATATAAGTGATGGGTAAAATAAAACAAATAATATCACGACACGTTGTTCTTACCTGTTCACAGTGCATTGTCTGTTCATATCCTAGTAATGTCTTCTTCTTAAGTTAAATGGTTACATCTCACATTCGATGACACTAAACTTTCCTCCTTCAGTCCCCACATGCTATAAGTTCACAGTGTGGTGTTGAGAGTAATGGTTTACTAACTGATATCCTGCATGTCCCTGCAGACCACCTGCTTGATGAAAGAGGGTTATTCCTCTTGAGAGAGCACACTGATGCTACTTCCTGTCTGAGGCACGCGACGGAAAACATGCGAGAGTGGGAGATTCCAGAATGTCTACGTGTGGACACTCAGACGTCATGTTAGCAGACGCATACAACCAGTCACACACTTGTGTCACCTCAGATTCTTCACTGTCACTCTCAGCAGCTTACTCATGTTCATTTTCTTACACACTCATCCCTTTGTGAGCACATCTGTGGCTAAGCTTAGGTTTTAGAATGAGGACTGAGACACGTACACAGCAACTTACTCCCCTTTCACAAATATATTTTCTATGTTTGTGCAGCCTTGCTCATGTTAACCAGGTGCCAGAACAAGAACATTCCCTCCCACTTTTTCTTATTTTGTCTTTCAGCTTCATAAATATATCAGTGTGACTTTGTGGCATAATCTTATATTAGCGCAGCCCAGCATGTTTATATTTTGGTCTTTTACAGAAATTTCACAGGTGAGGCTGTGGCTCACTCTCATGTTGCTTGTCCAGAGCTTACACAGAAGGCTCTGCTCTTTCCATCCTCTTTACTAACTTCTCTGGGGTAATTGGGTGGCATGGCACTGTCGGTTTGATCCTCGGCTCCCCCCGTAATGTCGAAGTGTCCTTGAGCGAGACACTGAACCCTAAGTTGCTCCCGATGGAGACCAGCACCTTGCATGGCAGCTCGGTCGCCAATAGTGTGTGAATGGGTGACTGAGACTAAGCTTTAAAATGCTTTGGGAACCGTGATGGTTGAAAAGCGCTATATAAGTGAGATCATTTTACCATTTATCTATTGTAAATGTCATCACTTTCTCCTCCAAACCCCTATAGCCCAGTCTAAAACAATCAAATCCTGCACTGATCCACATTGTCTCGGTCAGCTATCACCAAGACTACTGTTAAATTTAGTTAATTTTCCTTGGTCTGTGCTACAATGCTCAGACTCCCTCTGTGTTTGCCTAAGACTTAAATTAGAAAGTCGACACGGATCAGAACACATAACCAGAGAATGGTTCAAAACAAATACAGTGTTGCTTCTGAAATACAACTCTTGCTCTTAGCCACTGTTTTGGCTGTAGCATGTGAGGCCAGTGCTGAACTGACAACACTTAATGAAGATGTTATTTAGAGTTTACCCTTGCTGACAGAGACAAAATAAGATTATTATGACTAACAACAATATATTGTTACTTGCTGCAGGGCTGTATATATAACACTGAACGAAACAATGAAAAAAACAGAGAAATATGAATGGGTGCCTTATAGAGCAATTAATCGGTTTTTGTTACTGTAGCATCAGCGGTCTGTGAAACCGAGCCTGGATGAGTGCATCCAGTGCTAAATTCAGACTACACAATATCAGCCCAATAATGTCCCAACACATTTTATTAATTGTTTCATCCCTTGTAGTGCGTCATAGTGGAAGACAACCGCTGCTGGTTGCCAAGCAGCTGATGGACAAACCTCTGATGGTCTGATGGTGAAACATGAACAAGCTGCTGCAAATTAGCAAATCAGAGTGCAATTTCAGTCCTCTGCCCAAATGAATGCTATGCTTTATATGGTACTCTGCCTCTACTGTCATCAGTTTTAATTTTAGAGTGTACGTGCCTCAATACACTACAATACCCATTCACCTCAGCTGCCATTGCGTTGAAGAATAAGATAGACAGAGGAAACCAAACAAAACATCAACAAATATTCACACGCAAGTTTTGGCATTTCAAATGTAAGAAAAAAATCTGAAATCTGAAAGTGAACTGACGACACAGCTGTGGTGGGCCTGATCACAGATAACAATGAAAAGGCCTACCTGAAGGAAATAGAGGCTCTGACCTTTTCCTGAACGTCAGCAAGACTAAGGAGCTGATAGTGGACTTTGGGAGGAAGCGGGGAAGAAATTATGCCCCCCTTGATATCAACGGGTCCTCGGTGGAGATGGTGGATAGCTTCAAGTACCTTGGTGTCCACATCACAGATGGCCTGACCTGGGAGCTGCATACGGATTCAATGGTGAGAAAAGCAAGGCAGAGACTGTTTCACCTCAAACGCTTGAGGAAATTCCAGGTATCTCCTCAAATACTCAAATTTCTACTCCTGCACCATCAAGAGCATCCTGACGGAGAACATCACTGCTTGATCTAGAGGTTTTAGCCAACTATAGACCTATATCTAAGCCTCCCTTTCTCTCTAAGATCCTTGAGAAGTCGCCAACAAGCTGTGTGACTTTCTACATGAAAATAAGTTACTTGAGGACTTTCAGTCAGGTTTCAGAGCACTGGTGAAAGTTACAAATGACCTTCCGATTGCATCAGACAAAGGACTGTGTATTTGTTTTGTTAGATCTTAGTGCTGCATTCGACACCATTGACCATCATATCCTATTACAGAGACTAGAACATTTAATTGGCATTAAAGGAACCGCATTAAGCTGGTTTAAGTTGTATTTATCAGATCGATCTCAGTTTGTACACGTTAACGATGAATCCTCCATGCTCGCCAAAGTTAGTCATGGAGTTCCACAAGGTTCTGTGCTTGGACCAATACTATTCACTTTATATATGCTTCCTTAGTAGATATTATTAGAAAATACAGTTGCTTTGTGCTTTTTCGTCTCGCAGGTTCCTGTGGTTCGTGGTCCTGGTACACCTGGCTGCTGCCGCCATGGGCCTACTTGACTCTCATCGCTACAATTATTATTTTTAGTCATATTTCAGTTATTATTACAGCTGTAACTACTATTATTAGTCATATTTCAATTATTATAATTATAGTTGCTATGGCTACTACTGGTGCTGCTATACATCCCTGCCTGCCTCTCTCTCTCTCTCTCTCTCTGTCTCCCTCTCTCTCTCTCTCTCCCTTTCTCTACAACCCAGCCGGTTCTGCTCGAGGTTCCTGCCTCTTAAAAGGAAGTTTTTCCTTGCCACTGTTGCCATAGTGCTTGCTCATGGTAGGAACTGTTGGGTCTCTGTAATAATATTATAAAGAGTACAGTCTAGACCTGCTCTATTTGTAAAGTGTAATGAGATGACTTTTGTAGTGATTTGGCGCTATATAAATAAAATTGAATTGAACTGAACTAGCAGGATTACATTTCACTGTTCATCATTTCATGATGATTGGATGTTCTTCACTGAACTGCTACTTAGGAGTCATAAATAACTTATTTTCTTATGTTTTCGTGTCCACCTTCAATATTTCATCAAATAATCAGATATTTTCCTTAATTGTTCATCTTTTGTATTGATGATTCAACCAGCAGAGTTTTGTGTCCATCGAAGCCTTGAACTGCTCCAACTGTCAGTCACCTAACATTGCTTAAAAAAAATAACTGATCCCACTTCACAAGTTCAAGAGGGGTCCATAGGGCAATAATGTCATACAACATCAGGAGCCCCTGCTTTCTGAGTGATGGAATCCCCAGAGCCACTGACCCTCTACATGGACCAGCACTGAGCCTCTCAGATTTACACCAGCCACTGACTGTCCTGGCCCTCTGGCCCCCAAACCACTGGCCAGCAGCCTCTTTGTGATCCAAACCATGCTCCATGCTGCAAAACAACCCCAAAATTAATTTCCTACTTAGCATGATGTCCCTTCTCAACCTGGCTCAAAATTCACCTGGCAAACCTGATCCCAGTGTGGGTCCTAGGTAGTGAGTGATGTTTTTCGGGGGCTTAGGCCTTTGAAAGTTTCAGGTTTGATGGCTTAAGTGTTACTTTTAGCTAACTCCTAAGGTGACTACAATTCACAAAGTTCAAAGAGATTTAAATGGGGCACAGCAGTAACTCCAATCCTCTCCACTTTATTCTCCAAACATTTGCATACCAACCACTCTGTAAACCAAGACAAATCCTTTTGTGTCCCTTCTCCATTAAATAACTTCTCACTACCGCGCTTTCTCCCTCTTACCCTTTCAGTTAATGACCAACTCTCAGCTACACTGTTTAATACTTTGAAGAGTTAAAACACAATTGTGATGTTGCTGTGGAGAACTGGGTGTGAGGAGAAGGTATCCTGAGAAATCTTGAGCTGGACAATTAATCATAACAAAGCTGTAGGGTTGAACAGCAAGCAGCAGATACAAAAGTAATGATGCACAAGGGGATTTCACTCATATTTCTTTGAATTGAGGTCAAAATTTCCTTTCAACTCCACTTCTGATTCATTTCCTCTTACTAAGGCCAGTATAAATATGCCCTTGTTTATCAGGAAAGGATTAGATAAAATCTATGACTGTGCTCATGTTTGCATAAGACACACGCAATAGAGTACACCTGGCCTTATATAGGAAGAATTTCCATGGAATCACAAAGCTTCCATGTCTGTTGCACTTTCACTACATGCAGTCAGACACTGAAGATGATGATGAAAGTGATGATGAATATAGGGATCACATCTATGTGTGGGAGTACATATCCAGGGTTAAAAAGGGTGCAGAACCTATAGTATATTCCTGCATGTAGGAGGAGATTCTGTTTGCGGTAAGGCAGCATCTTTTAGGAATACACCAACTTTCAGGGAAATTGGCCAATAGCTTTAACAGAAAATGAAATGAACACCTTAAGTAAGAATTTCAATTAAATTTTTCAATTCAATTCAATTTCAATTCAGTTTTATTTATATAGCGCCAAATCACAAAAAAAGTCATCTCATGACACTTTACAAATAGAGCAGGTCTCGACCGACTCTTTATAATGTTATTACAGAGACCCAACAGTTCCCACCATGAGCAAGCACTTTGGCGACAGTGGCAAGGAAAAACTTCCTTTTAAGAGGCAGAAACCTGGAGCAGAACCAGACTCTAGGTGGGCGGTCATCTGCTTTGACCGGTTGGGTTTGAGAGAGAGAGAGACATAGAGAGGGAGGGAGAAAGAGAGAGGGGGAGAGACAGATAGATAGACAGACAGAAAGAGACAGACAGACTGACAGACAGACGTATGACAGATGTATGGCAGCACTAGCAGTAGAAATAGCAGCTATAATTATAATAATAATGGAAATATGATTAATAATAGTAGTTACATCTGTAATAATAGCTGAGATTAATAATAGCAATAACAGCTTTAATAGTAACAGAGCTACGACTAAACACAATAACTGTAGTGATGAGAGTCAGGCAGGCCCTTGGCAGCAGCAGCCAGGCGTACCAGGACCACGATCCACAGGAACCTGCGAGACGACAAAGCACTAAGAAACTCCGGGAAAGATATGAAGTTAGTAACATGCATTGGAGGGTGATGAATGTGTAAAGATGGAGAGGGAGAGGAGGAAAGCTCAGTGCATCATAGGAAGTCCCCCAGCAGTCTAGGCCTGTAGCAGCATAACTAGGGGCTGGTCTAGGCAGGCCTGAGCCAGCCCTAACTATAAGCGTTATCAAAAAGCAAAGTTTTAAGCCTACTCTTAAAAGTAGAGAGTGTGTCTGCCTCCCGGACCCAAATTGGGAGCCGATTCCACAGGAGAGGAGCTTGATAGCTGTAGGCTCTGGCTCCTGTTCTGCTTTTGGAGACTCTAGGAACCACAAGCAACCCTGCATTCTGGGAGCGCAGCACTCTAGTGGGGTAATAAGGTACTATGAGCTCTTTAAGATATGATGGTGCCTGACCAGTAAGAGCTTTGTAAGTCAGGAGAAGGATTTTAAACTCTATTCTAGATTTTACACGGAGCCAGTGCAGCGAAGCTAATACATGAGAAATATGATCTCTTTTCCTGGTTCCTGTCAGTACACGTGCCGCAGCATTCTGGATCAGCTGGAGAGTCCTCAGGGACTTATTGGGACCGCCTGATAATAAAGAATTGCAATAATCCAGCCTAGACGTGACAAATGCATGGACTAATTTTTCTGCATCTGTTGTTTGCAATGTTACGGAGGTGAAAGAAGGCAGTCCTTGAAGTTTGTTTTACGTGGGAGTTAAAGGATATGTCCTGATCAAAGACAACTCCGAGATTCCTCACGGTGGCGCTGGAGGCCAGGGCAATGCCATCTAGGGTAACAATATCCTTAGATACTGTGTTTCTGAGGTGTTCAGGGCCAAGAACAATAGCTTCTGTCTTGTCCGAGTTCAACATCAGATAATTACAGGTCATCAAGGTCTTTATGTCCTTAAGGCATGCTTGGAGCTTGGCTAACTGATGAGGTTCTTCTGGCTTGATCGATAAATGTAGCTGGGTATCATCCGCATAGCAATGAAAATGTATGGAGTGTTTTCTAATGATATCTCCTAAAGGAAGAATATATAAGGTGAATAGTATTGGTCCAAGCACAGAACCTTGTGGAACTCCATGACTGACTTTGGCGTACATGGAGGATTCATTGTTAACGTGTACAAACTGAGATCGATCTGATAAATACGGTGCGGTGCGGTTCCTTTGATGCCAATTAAATGTTCCAGTCTCTGTAATAGGATATGATGGTCAATGGTGTCGAATGCAGCACTAAGGTCTAACAAAACAAGCATAGAGACAAGTCCCTTGTCTGATGCATGAATGAATTTGAATTTAAGTTAAGCTGTAGTTCTGTCAGGGCTCAGCAGCTGTAAGACACAGAGGTGAATCAGGTTTTATTGTTTTGTTACAGGTGAGTGAATGCAGCAGTTGTAGTCCATCAGACATACAGCAGTGACTAACAGGACTCAGTATAAACAAAGCAACACCCTCAGGACTATAAGCTCTGCTTGTAAGCACACACTCACATACAGGCTCACACACCACAGCAATGCACACACCCACACACGTGGTTCTGTACACAGACAGCCAATGACGGTTCATCTTCATTTATATTTCACAGTTTTTTCCTCTTTACAGACATGCTGTATCACAACCAAATACTACCATTTTACTGACTGTTTATTGCATCACCCAAAAATTCCTGAGGTCAGACCACTATTTCTGGGTTTTCTTTCTAACGAGTTAATACATTTTAGCCAGACTGTATTACGTGCGCTAGTCATAGGGCATGATGCAGAGGAACTTTTCAGGTTGGAGCAGATGTTACTGATGTCACGTCAGAATGAAAAGCTCAATTCCCAGGATTCCCTCTCTGATGTCATCTCTGCTTCTGTCTCATAAGAAACTAATAACTAAAACACGTGTGTAAGTGCACACACATACACACACACACACATACACACACACACACACACACACACACACACACACACACTCTTGGTGGGTGAAGTTTATTTTTCAGTTGCTCCACATTGTGAATGTTTGCTTCCCTGTCTGCTTTCTTTGTTGGTATTTGCTTCTTAAGTCAAGTCTTAACTTGTCTCTTCAGTGTCTTTATCTTTTCCCTCATTCTCTCTGCCTTCTTCTTCCTGTGCCTCTATCCCTATCTCATCTGTTGATCTTTCTCTCTGCCCTCTTACAGTCCACTCTCTGATAGTGTCGTACACTCTTCAGGGGCCCATTTCACCAAATTTGCAACATGCAAGCTATGCTTTGTAAGATCATGTCCCCTTTCACCCATTTTCACACGTTTGTCTAATATATTAAACAATTTATGTGTGATATGCATGTCAGCATTACTCGCAAATGAAACTCAGCTTAAGTTAATCAGGAAGAATATCTTTTGGGCATTTACTCTCTCATTATCCAACCAGATTTTGCTACGATCTCCATCAGCCAATCATATTGCTGCTGTCAAAACTCACTTGCTGTCAGCAGTCATTTTAGTGTAGAATCGCTGCGACCCTCCTCACCTCCAGTCATCACATTCAGCGTCCGGGTTGAGCTCATCAGAAGTCCACTCCTCATCACATCCAGATCTTAAGCATCCTTTCACCACCACCACGAGTGTCTAGACTCCATTGAGGGGGTATCCTATACTACTCAAGGCTTCACTACCCCCTTAAAATATGATGGCGTCACGTTGGGGTCCAATTGCCAAAGACTTTTCTCATCTTTATTATTCAGTGTCAATTCAATATTTGTTCACTCATTTAAGTCTCTCCTGATTGAAATAGCAAACGTCCCCTGAGTTTTTCTTGCAGAGCTATGTTGTGATGCAGAAGAAAGAAGGAATGTCCATCAAGGGTTCTGTCATGGACTCTTACCAATACATACAATACACATTATGTTCAAAAGAACCCCCTAAAATCCACAGCAGCAGCACAGGGACAGCATCGTAACGATTGGCAAGGTTTGTAGCAGTGTGATAAAATACAGCATTACACAATTATTTATGTCAATTTTTGTGTGTTCAACCTTTTATCACTATGTATGCCTTCAAGGACTAAACGGTCCAAAGGTGCAAGCTATTATCCCTGTTTGTACAATTGTACATAATCCCTATGACTGTTTTACCTTTTGAATATGGACATTTGGAAAAGGTAACACTTTTTCCTTTAGACGTGGTCAGACAACATGCCAATGACCTACTTTGAAGCATACTAAACTCCTTATTCATTTATTAGCTGGAATCGCTGCAATCAGCATATCCAGTAAATTCACATGAATCGTAGACGTCGAGTGAATTTTGGTGAACTTGGTGACGCACAGATTTGAAGTGTTTACCAATAGCAAACCATCTTTGACAGTGCCGACCTTTGAGGGAACAGAGAGTCCAAAACAGAGGCAGCTATCATGTTAGCTGTGTCACATCATTCAATAATATACAACCTTCCGGCTCTGCTGGATCATAAACTGCTTCACTATTGTGGTTTGTAGACACTTATGAGACAGGAGTCCCATCTTCTCAATAAATTGTGTGTGAATCTTATTGTCTTGTTAGCAACTGAGCTTGCTACCTTGCTAACTGTCAGCAAGGGGAGAGTCTTGATGGACCGCTACGACCTGCGAGGCGAGAGTCACAAGGCAGATGGAGGTAAAGAGATATAGGAGATAAAGAAGCGTGGCAGGTTGATTTTACGTTAACTGTGTTTTTCTTGCTGCTGTAGAAAGTTTTACAAATCCTTCAAGAACAGGTGTGTTATGGGCTTCTTCACTGTTGACCTTTTTGTACAGGAGACAAACTAGCCTACTGACGCCTTTGGCCTTAACCTTGCACCTTGGACATAGCAGTCCATCTAGAGTCTCCAACTGTTCGGTTCATCAGACTGAAAGTGAAGTTAAGGCAAAGCATTTTTTTGTACATTTTAGTGTATTATTTTTAGTAACTAAACTGCAATATCATATTTCTACATTACCATGCTTTGGAAGTGCCTACCTTTGCAACTTGGGGTTCTGTGTCCGGAATGAAATGGGAGAGCAAGGGGCTTTCATATCAACTCTTGCTTAAATGGCCAACCCATTTTTATAATCAAGCCACTGACTGACACTGAGGAGAACATCACTAATCATGCACACATCAATCGTTTAACTGCATTCATTCTTAAAGTTTCCATGAGTGCTTTATGATTCCACATATTCAGTTGTTTTGTGTAAAAACATGAAGCTAGGATGGGACTTATTGTGGATATTGATTGACGTTTACAATAGCGCTGAATGTGCGTTCAGCGCTATCCCCCTCCCATGAAGTTAGCTGGGGTATTAGCTGCTCAGGAGCTCCAGTTCTTCTTATTTTCCTTCAGACTATTCACCCTTTTCCTTTGTTGAAGTAGAGACATAGTCATAATGTATTTGAAGTTACTGATTTCACACTGCATTGAGTGAACTCTCTCTCAACTCAAGTGTTATTTCCATTTACTTTGTATGCCTCTACTAGTCGCTCCGTATTCATTCAGTTTTTTCACATTAAGAGATCTTTGTAGAACTCCTTCTAATGGTTCTCTGATTTGCAACCTCTGATGATAATTCATTGTTCCAAATCAAAAATCAAGTGAAGGTTTTTGCCAGAACCTTGTACTGTGAGCTTAACATGTATTCTTTTAGTTTCCAGTTAAGCCCTTTGTGAGCTTTCCAGGTCAAACCTCCCAGAAGGGTTCAACCATAGGAACCACAAAGATTCTCCTGTTCAGACAACTCAATGAACCATTTCTAGTTATAGAGCTTTTATTTTAGGAGTGTATAATCTACCTTTCAGTACACAATGAGAGAGAGAGTCCCAGAAAAGAGACTTCTGGGAGATTTATCTCCTCCGTCCGCATTCTGTCTCTCATTCCAGGGAGGATTGAGTAGCAACTAAAGCTGATGGATGCCAACAGGTCACCGCAAAAAAAAACATTCCCTACTTGATGTTCATTTTTGCCTCATTTCTCGCTTCATGTCTTACTTCTTTTCATTTCTTCTTACTACTGCTCTCCCGGCAGTTGCTAGTTCTGGGTTTTTGAAATAAAATAAAAATTAAAGCATGGGTCACACTTTGTCCTTTAACAGAGCATGAGAGTAAAACAATGCAAGCTGTCAGCTTGGTTTCAGCATTTATTCCCCCCAGTAAAAAAACTGGGTTATTTATTTATATTTATTTCCTTCCTGCTCACTGTTGAAATTTTGAAACTCAGATGTGAAATCTGATGAGGTTCTACTCTATATTCATTGCCATAAATGAGGATTGTAAAAAGTTAGGATATTAGGATATAAAATAATTTAAGTTGTCCCAACAAACAAAAGTTTGTTACTCCAACAAATGATGGCTAAGAACAAGTTAAAATATCTAATTCTCACATTTAGGACTATTAGACTATTTGCAAGTTCTTGTAACCTAAAATGATGAATTGACTAACTGGGCAATTAATTGTTTATTTAGTCTAACAGTGTTTCTAAATAACTTAATTTAATGAGCTATTAGGATAAACCTTCTAACATGCATTGTATTTGAGTTAAAATTCTAACTTCTGGCCTAATTTGAGAAAGGCTTGTTATCTCTCTGATCATAATTACAACAAAGAAAACCAGATAGGTATCCACTTCAACTAGCAGCATTCAAAGCAGCAATAGTTTTTTTTTTACAATTTTCGTATGCTATTTCATCACTAACTTAATTTCTGAGAATTTTAGGGGCAAGAAATCAGCTGTGTAGATTTCAAATATTGGCAGTTTTATGAAAATTGATGGCGAATCGAAAATGTGCTCCAACTTGCATTGAGTAGCTCCACAAGCACCTACGGGGGTAGCTATTTAGCCAGCCGGCCAGTCACGCTCACAGACCCTTCTTGCCCCATAGTCACACAGACTACTGCAGCAAAAATAGCAGGCCAGGCCCACAACTGTTAAGATATTATTCTGTTATTCTCTAATTACATTTGGAGTACTGTTGTAACATTTTAACTTAACTCAAGGGAAATCTGCCGTTGGCTCGTGATGTAACCCTAACCCTAACCCATACGGTTTTCTTTCTCATTTTCCTGATCCTTATTATTGTCCATCCATCTATTATCCTTTAGAGGTGTGGTGGACTGGAGCCAATCCCAGCTGATATTGGAGGAGAGGCGGGGCACATCCTGGATAGGTCACCAGTCAATCACAGGGCTGACACATAGGGACAATCCTTATTATTACTATTATTACTATACTTCCTCTTCTTATTCTTATTCTTCTCATTATTATATTATTATAATAATTATATATACTGATTGTGCATGGATTGCTAATCATATTCAGATATTAATGATGAATGATTTATTTCGGGGGGGGGGGGGCTAAGCCTGGCCTGGCATACTGCAAAATAAATCGATCTGACAGTTTCATACTGGATACATACTGAAAAGCAGTATGCAGTATGTAGTACATACTGTGTTTGTTGGTAGTATGTAGTAGGCATTTCGAATACAGTCTCAGTGTTTGTCTCTGGTTTTTGGATTTGAACGGATGGTCGCACAGTACTAATTCAAGAATCTAAAGTCAAGAGCCCTATCTGACATCAACTCTTTATCCCAGCAGCAGGTTGGATCTGTTTGCCTAATTTTGCCGATGGTCACCAATGAAGTCTTCCAGAGAGGAGCCCCAAACTACCGCTTTGGCTCAGGTGTTGCTTCACGGCCTTCTAGCGAGGTGTTGCCCGCTGGAACGCAGTGGTGGCACAGCAGGTTGCTCTAACCCTAACCCAGCTGTGTTTCTTGGGTGGTCCCTGGTTGCCCACTTAAGTGGGAAGCAAAAGTCTTTGGTGCAGGAACTACTGTAAGAATTATTCTTGGCAGCCAGCAGGCGTGTTGTGCACGATGAGTCTTGATCCGTGGACTGGTAGCTGGAGTTGGATAAAAGCTTTGCTAAACTCCCTACTTGTACTGGATTTGTCTAAATAGCTTGAAAATAGTCTCGTTGGCCAATCGATACTATTTTAAAAGTAATTATCAATGCAGGATTAACTAAGTACAAAAGAGTATTAAAAATTGGACATGCTTCCACTAAGTTAAAATGCATGCAACTTAGGCAAGAGTGAAAAACGAAGAGAAAAGAAAAAAATCTCCTGAGAAAAATTAACGGAGAAAAAGTAGAAAGTTACGGGCTCCTTAGAGATGGAGTGCGAAATAAAGAAGAGATCGGAGCGAAGAGAGCAAGAGAATAAGAGGGTGGACAAAGGGGATCTAACAGTTTTATCCACTTTCAGATGTGGGCGTGTGTTAGGGATGGAGAAGCGGCTTTTCGCGCCCTGTGTGGGACTGAATAACTGTTCTTCCCTTTGTTCGAGGGGAAACGTGGTTTTCTAATTTTAATGAAACTATATAAGTTAATTTGTCACGTGCATAAGAAACATACTTCCCATCACTGTGGTCAAATTCAATGAATTGTGATTGCAACATAAACCATACATTGCTTCATTCTAAACATTCAACTGGTATATTTATTTATAACATAACTCACATGTTAAGCATTGTTAATCATAATCTTCGTACCCACTTAACTAGCACAATTGTCAAGGCTATCATGGAGTGAACAGGGATTAACATTACTACATTTGGTTACAGAATAGAATAGGCATTACATGCTGATTATTACAGAGCCCCAACTATCTAGGGTCACTAGATGGCAGTGTGGTTACATGATACACAGCCGTGAAACACTAATTGAATAATTCATTCGTTCTACATCGTACAGATAACGTAGTTGAAGTATTCCTACAGGAAACAAACACTGAGTATTACTGAGTGGACAACATATTGATTAGATAATTAACTCATATTAATTAAGATTTGGCTAAAACAAGAGAATCACAGTGTTAGTTGAAACTTCCAACTTTATGACCAGGCCTGGTCAGCATTTCTCATCAGGCCAAACCAGGGTGAAAGAGAGGGCAGCAGAGTGTGGTCAAAGAGATGACCAAAGTTTTTAAACTTTAACATTGTAACTAAGTCATTTTTCATGCTACGAACAACAGAGTTAGACCCACTTTCATAAAATGGTGCCAGATTTTATTATTACATTATATGGAGTCAAATCTGGACTGAACAACATTTTTTTCTAAGGCGCTTTGATCAAGCAGGCATCCCAGGATTTATGTCATATCTGCTGAGTTCCTTATCTATTCTCATCAGAGTGAGAGGAAGCATGCGTTCAGATGACACTCAGGTTGATTGATCTACTCATTGGAGGCTCGTTCAATTAACTCAGTTTAAAGCCAGTGTTCACCTGTTATAAATATGGCTGTGCCTCAAGTATCCAGCAGGTCATTGCATACTAAGTAGCAATGTGATAGTGGGAAACACGGCATCCGAACTAAGTTAAAGTGTCAGAAGTCAAATTGTTATTTTGAGCAAAGAGGGGCGTTCTCAGCGTCAAATCATGGCTAGACTAAAGGTTTCTAAGGAGGCAGTGCATGGAACTCTAAAAAGCTATGCAGAAATGGGATCAGTTGTAGCCAAAGCACGATCAGGCAGACCAAAAGTGACCACACCATCAAAAGATCAATACATCAAGCTTAATTCCCTGAGAGATAGAAAAGCAACTTCATCACAGATACAGAATTAGCTAAATAAAGAATGCAAGACTCCAGTCAGTAATAGTACTGTACTGTGCTGTTTTGTAGTGGTCTCAGAGGACGAGTAGCAGTTTCTAAACTACTTTTCACAAGGGGAAACAAGGCCAAATGCTTGGGGTGGGCTAAGTAATATCAGCATCTTAGAAATACTTTTTTACTGTGGATGATGAAAAGTCCTATTTACTGATGAATCCAAGTTTGACATTCATAGCAGTAACAGAAGGTTGTATGTAAGGAGACGAACAGGAGAGAGAATTATAATGCAGTGTATCAAACCTACAGTGAAACAAGGTGGTGGGAATATTCAAGTCTGGGGGTGTTTTGCCCACTCTGAAATTGGACACCTGCACCAGATCAACTACACCCTGACCAAGTGGAAGTACCACTCCAATCTTCAGAGACATGCTATACACTCTGGTTTGCATCTTTGTGGAGAGGGATTCATACTACAGCAGGATAATGACCTCAAAGACACCTCAAAGCTTTGCAAGAACTACTTGAAGACCAAAGAAGACCAAGGAGTCATGACTGTCATGGACACAGTCACCTGACCTCAATCCCATTGAACTATTTATGAGGGCACTTAAAGATTCAGAAAGCCAAGAATTCTGTGACATCACAAGAACCCCTTTGGAACATTGTCAAATCATGCTGGGATAACATGGGTCATCAGGTTTTGCACAACTTGTTGAGACTTTTGGACCCCACTGTATATATGCTGAGCAGTATTACATGTAGAAACCATCTGTCTTCTACTTTTGGAGACTCTATGAACCACAAGTAACCTGGGAGCGCAGTGCTGTAGTGGGGTAATAGGGTACTGAGCTCTTTAAGATATGATGGTGCCTGACCATTAACAGCTTTTTTGGTGAGGAGAATGATTTAAAATTCTATCCTGGATTTTACAGGGAGCAAGTGCAGAGAAGCTAATATGGGAGAAATATGATCTTGTCAGTATACATGCCACAGCATTATTGCTTATTTGGGCAGATTTCTAGATAAGACAGCCGCTCCATCCAAAGTGGAATGCCGCCTCACCTAACCAGACCAGATCTTCTCCAGAAAGTCAGACAATTTTCTACAAAGCCCACATCATTTGCTGGACACCACCTAGACAGTCAGCAGTTGAATGTTGAAATGTGAACTGGTTGGTGGTGAACTGTGGGCTTCTGCTTAGGGCTATGCTTCCTTCGCACAGTCACCCAGCCTCCCTGGCTTCCCGAAAGTAGGTGCAATGTACGGATTTGAGTTACTAGTATACATAAAACAGTGAAAAGTTGTGACAATTTGAAATCATAAGTAACTTCAATTTGGAGTTTTGTTTAAAAAACACAGAAATACAAGCACACGATGAACAAAGCAGCTTTCCTGAATTACTTTACTAAAGCTTTAATTAATTCATAGTCAAACAAACTTTTATTGTGGCGCCGCCAAGCCAAATGTGGTTAGTACTGTTTTAGCTGCATACACGTGAGCACACAAAAGCAGTCAACACACCTACTGCACTTGCACATGGACACACAGTCACACACCTGACATGTCTGCCGCCAGTAAGTCCTCCATTAATCACAGTTTGAACATTTTTTTAGGTATGAAGTAATTTAGTCATCAATGGATGATCACCTTACCCACTTCTGAAGCAGTTCAAAGAGCAGAGGAAAGCAGACGGACAAGGGAAACAAGAGCCACTGCCTACTGTTGCTGAAGAATGCCTCTGAGAACCCATTAAGGCATATTTCCGGGGCCTCCCAGTAATGAAGGCCTCCTTTTCCCCTGTGTCCCCTCACCATTGTGTGTGTTTTGGCCCCTCACGTGCTCTCCCTCCCCCCTGTGCCACCCTGCAGAGAGTGTCACACCAGGGAGCAAATCAAAACTTAATTTGATACTAATCCATCTAATTGAGGAGCCAGGTCCGAAGGCAGAGGCTGTCTTTGATCTGCTGCAGGGAATGGGGAGGAAAGATTATGGCTGCTTAAGCTACTTAGGTGCCACAGAGAGAAAAGGGGGCTTTTGCATCCTTCTTTCCTAGTTTTTCCTCTTCCTAATTCTTTCCCTCCACTTTTGCGTTCAAAACAAAAAAAAGTCTGGGTAGCCCTTTATCTTATACAATTCTTCTTTTTATAGATTTTATTGTAGTACTGTTATGTAAGTACTGTCATTGTTCATTGTTTATCTGTGATCTACTGCAAGCCTAATTTCCCCCAGTGGGACATTAAAGAACTGAATTGAACTGAACTTGATTTTTCCCTCAAACCAATGAGGACAAGAGTCAGCACAATTAGGCTAACAGAACTTTGTAAAAGAAGGCAACTCTGAAACACATATTGTGTGTTGTGGACTCAAATAATGTAGATAATAAAGATTATGTTCCTCCATTATGAATTGATTACATCTGAGGGCATAAAATACTTAGAGATGCAGTTTACACCTACTCGTCATGTTAAACAATTCTAAACAGTGATCAGTGATCAAATGTTCAAATGTCAAGTTTGACTTATAGGTTTTTCCTTACAGCCTTATCTGTGCTAGTTCCATTAGCTGAAGGCTATGGAATACAGTTGAAAGCAATTGGAAAAGCTAGTAAGTAATCCTTGAGTTTTTAATATCTTATTATAGATATTTTTTACGAATTATCCTGATACTGGTTCTGTATTTTTAAAATATATTTTAATTTTAATAGAATCTGATAATGATACACCAGCCAATGGTCATTCTTTAACATTTTTGATAGGGATCCCTGAAATTAGTTTTTGAAAAGAATGATGACCAAGACATGTAGTGAGCAGGACCTTTTGCAGTGTAAAATCAACCTGCCAGTACTCTCTAGTCGACAGACTTTATAATGGAGACACTGTTTATAAACTAGCTGAAACATATCTCTTTTTTAAACTTCATTTAGACAGGAAATTAAGTTTTCCTGTCTAAGACAGGAAATTTAGACAGGAAAGCTTTCACTTTCCGGGGCGGCATGGTGGCACAGTGGTTAGCACTGTCGCACGGGAGGTAAAGCTGGTTAGAGTGGGTTGGGGGTTCGATCCCGGGCTGCCCCCGTCATGTCGAAGTGTCCTTGAGCAAGACACTGAACCCTAAATTGCTCCTGATGGAGACCAGCACCTTGCATGGCAGCTCGGTTGCCATTGGTGTGTGAATGTGTGAGTGAATGGGTGAATGAGACTTAGCTGTAAAGCGCTTTGGGAACCGTGAAGGTTGAAAGGCGCTATATAAGTGAGATCATTTAATACTCTACACACATTCTCACCCGGAAGCTTCCACCGGAAGCTTGCTGTTCACCTTGCATTTAGCTTTGACATTTCTGTACTGACATTTCTTTTGACTTATTTGCCCAAACATACACCGATACCCCTAAATAAGTTCATATCAGCTGACATAACAACTGCACCAATTTATCTGTCTAGCTTTAATTCCATGGTCAAGAATGAATCTTCCAACTCAAGTAAACCAAACGGTTTTGTTTCCATAACAACAATATCTTAATGCTACGTTAAGGGATTTACTACACAGCTAACAACAAGCTAACAATGTGTAGGGTGATAAAAATATGACAATTACCAGCAACATTCAGTGTCTGGCTGATCTACTCCTACAAATAGGCTTTGCTGTCTCTGCCTCTCCAGCGGGCCGCATATACTCTCTCCTCATTGGGAACAAACACAGCGCTATGTAGACACATGCCCTAAGTGCCTGGCCTTATGTTTTACAGGTTTGATGTGAGGATGCTCCTGTTGGTCCCTTGTGTGTGGGTTCTGTTACCCTGGCCTAGAAGGTACAAGAGATTAACCAAGGGCAGCCATCTGGAGTACCGGGAGGCTGTATGGGTCGTGTGCCTTCGGGTGGGTTTTAGTAAGTCAGGCTGAGTCAAACGACCATGGCCATATTTTATTTACCAGTCTGTCTCTGGGTTTGACTCAACTGTTTCCCATTTTCCTCATCAACATTGCAGTATATATATACTGGCCTCTTTCCACTCATTCCCTGCCAGATTTTTGCATCCGTCCAAGTTTTGCATGCATGCCTGCCTGACCTACTGCTGCATTCTGACCAAATTCGTTGTTGCTGCGATTTACACAGGGTTGTGCGGCGGTGTGGGAGTGACACCATGTGGTCCATTTGTGTGACGTAATTTTGTGAATTTTAACCCCCCCAATCCAGAAGGTGGTGGTAATGCACTTAAAAGCAGTTTGCCAACTGCCTCTAGACAACAAAAGAGAAGAAGAAGAACTTTAACCCCAGACCCGGGCCTTGCCCTCCATTTCCTTTCCACAAACTCAAACAAATGGAAACAAACCAAAAGAAGCTTCTTTCGATCGCTGTTTTGCAGCATAGACTGCAGGCCAGACACAGACGTCGAAGCTGGGTACACGAAATAAACCATGTAAGGACACAACTGAGTATGAGCATCATCGTTAGGTCCATGAACTCTGCCTGCAGTTTTATGAATTGCAGGAGAGACCAGGCCTGCACATTCTGCCTGGTGGGCATAGGGGCAGGTGGCAGGAGTAGCGATGGAGGTGTACTGTCAAACTCAGTGTTTGGCCAAGCCCTCAGGAGTGCAAGGCTCAGCATCCCCCCGGATCAACATCTCCCAGGTGCAGAACATCTTGGCCCCCTGCCTCATGTTTTCATGGGAAACAAGGCCTTTCCTTTGCTGCGAAACCTTATGAGGCCCTATCCAGGACGAAACCTTCCAATAGAGCACCACCACACTACAACTACTGGCTGTCACATGCTAGGAGGCTTGTGGAGTGTGCCTTTGGCATACTCGCCAGCCAGTTCCGTTTCTTTCACCAGGTGATGGGCATTGAACCAGTGGCAGCAGAGTTGGTGGTTAAGGCCAACTGCATTCTGCTCAATTTCATGTGATGGGACATGACAGAGGACATCCCAAACTCCGTTCAGGGGTGATGAAGTTGGTGAGGGGATTTTGCCTGCCCAGCAGCTTGGGAGCAATAACTCTTCCAGAAAGGGTTTCTCCATCCGCAACAAATTTGCAGGGAATTTCTCCTCCCCTGCTGGTGCAGTCTCCTGACTCTGCAATTTGGCGGACCTCTGATTGTTTGTGCATTTGTCTTTTTTTGGCCTGTATGACATAAAAGACTGAGCAATTTGGTGGACCTCTGACTGTTTGTGCATTTGTCGTTTTTTGGCCGAGATAACCATATCTGTTTCACCCTTACACCGAACATGTCATGTCAACCAACGCTTAATATAAAACATGAAAAACTTCCAACACAACTGTTCTTTTTTGTTCCCCATACAGTTATTATATAAAATAATTAAAATAATTTGCTGACTGCTGTAACTTTGGAGGGCACAGTGGGTGGTGGACAATTAGTTTTATAGTAGTATATTTACAGTGTGATTTTATCAATTTAGTGCTGCTGCTTCTTTAAATATAGTGAAGTTTCTTCATGTGTTTGGTGGAGGAATTATGGATCTATGATGCTTTGTGGAGAAATCATGTTATTTCAGGATAATTGGGGGTTCTATTTCTTCTCCTAGACCTGTGGCAACTTAAAATTTATAATAGGATTATCAATACTGTTGCCATTGAGGTCAGACAACTCTATGGTTAACAGTATTGGAACAGAAACTGACCAAAGGGTAAGAATAAATTATTAGAAATGTAACATCAGTATATATTCAAAGTGTTGATTGCACTCCAAAATATTACAAAAGAGACAGAAAAACCCACCACCTTGCGCAAAAAGTTAACAAATATAGAATCAGAATCAGAATCAGAAACTGTTTATTGCCAAGTAACATACATTACAAGGAATTTGCTGTGGTCTGAAGGTGCTATTGTTTTGATAACAAATAAGTAGAATATAAAGCTAAAATAAGAATAAGAATAAAAGTAAAAATAAGATAAGATAAATAACAACAGTGCAGTGACCAGAATAGTAAGTAAAGTAAAGTGTCCAGATAAAGTGTCCAGTAGGGGGTGGGTGCGTTAATATAATGCAGTGGGGACAGGGGTGATGTACGTTAATATAACGTATAGCTTGTGTTTGTGTTCTGGGGGGGGGGGGGGGGTCAGTGAGAGTTTGTCAGGTTGACTGCAGAGGGGAAGAAACTGTTTTTGTGGCGGGAGGTTTTGGTCCTGATGGACCGCAGCCTCCTGCCAGAGGGGAGGGGGTCGAACAGATGGTGTCCGGGGTGGGAGGGGTCGGCAGCGATCTTCCCTGCTCTCCTCAGGGTCCTGGAGGAGTACAGGTCCTGAAGAGATGGAAGGTTGCAGCCGATCACCCTCTCTGCAGAGCGGATGATACGCTGCAGTCTGCGTCTGTCCTTGGTGGAGGCAGCAGCGTAGCAGACGGTGATGGAGGAGGTGAGGATGGACTCTATGATGGCAGTGTAGAAGTGAACCAGCATTTTTGGTGGCAGGTTAAACTTCCTCAGCTGCCTCAGGAAGTACATCCTCTGTTGGGCTTTCTTGATGAGGGAGCTGATGTTCAGCTCCCACCGGAGGTCCTGGCTGATGATGGAGCCCAGGAAACGGAAGGACTCCACAGTGTCCACTGGAGAGTCACACAGGGTGATGGGGGCGGGTGGGGCTGCGCTCTTCCTAAAGTCAACAACCATCTCCACTGTCTTTGAAGCGTTAAGCTCCAGGTTGTTGCTGTTGCACCAGGTCACCAGGTGGTCAATCTCCCACCTGTAGGCAGACTCATCCTCTCCAGAGATGAGTCCGATGAGGGTGGTGTCGTCCGCGAACTTCAGGAGCTTGACAGACTGGTGACTGGAGGTGCAGCTGTTGGTGTAGAGGGAGAAGAGTAGGGGAGAAAGAACGCAGCCTTGAGG
This sequence comes from Enoplosus armatus, assembly GCF_043641665.1. Classification (NCBI taxonomy): domain Eukaryota; kingdom Metazoa; phylum Chordata; class Actinopteri; order Centrarchiformes; family Enoplosidae; genus Enoplosus; species Enoplosus armatus. Next base: position 26,136,276 of record NC_092188.1, read on the forward strand.
GGAGCCGGTGCTGATCGTCCGCGAGTCTGAGACGTGTTTCCCCAGCTTCACGTGCTGCTTCCTGTCAGACAGGAAATCTGTGATCCACCTGCAGGTGGGGTCAGGCACGTTGAGCTGGGAGAGCTTGTCCTGAAGAAGAGCCGGGACGATCGTGTTGAAGGCAGAGCTGAAGTCCACAAACAGGATCCTGGCATAGGATCCTGCAGAGTCCAGGTGCTGGAGGATGAAGTGTAGAGCCAGGTTGACGGCGTCGTCTACAGACCTGTTGGCTCTGTAGGCGAACTGCAGGGGGTCCAGCAGAGTGTCTGTGATGGATTTGAGGTGGGACAGGACCAGGCGTTCAAATGATTTCATGACCGCAGAGGTCAGGGCGACGGGTCTGTAGTCATTTAATCCTGTGGGCCCTGGTTTTTTGGGGACGGGGATGATGGTGGAGGCCTTGAAGCAGGCTGGCACGTGGCATGTCTCCAGTGAGGTGTTGAAGATGTCCGTGAACACCGGAGACAGCTGATCAGCGCAGCGCTTCAGGCAGGATGGGGAGATGGAGTCTGGTCCAGCAGCTTTACGCGGGTTTTGTCTCTTGAAGAGTCTGTTCACATCTCTTTCAAGGACAGACAGAGGTGTCGATGCTGGAGGAGTGGGGGGCGCTGTGGGGGGCAGCTGTGGTGGTAGGAGGTGTGAGAGTTCAGCCCCAGGTGTGATGAGGGGGTTGGGGCTGTTGGGCTGGAGCTGGTGGGTGATGGTGTGGGGGATGGTGTCAGGACTGTCCCATTGTCTTTCAAAGCGACAGTAGAAGTCGTTGAGGCTGTTGGCGAGGCGTCGGTCGTTAGCAGAGTTGGGGGCTCTTGGCTTGTAGTTGGTGATCTGCCTGAGCCCCCTCCACACAGAAGCAGAGTTGTTGGAGGAGAACTGGTCTTGTAGTCTCTCTGAGTACAGTCGTTTAGCTTCCCTCACCGCCTTGCTAAACTTGTATTTGGCTTCCTTAAACTCTGCTCTGTTGCCACTCTTAAACGCCTCTTCCTTTTCCAACCTCAGCTGTCGCAGTCTTGCTGTGAACCAGGGTTTGTCATTGTTGTAACTCACCCTGGTCCGAGTTGGTACGCAGCAGTCCTCACAGAAGCTGATATATGAAGTCACAGCCTCTGTGTACTCATCCAGACTGTTGGTAGCAGTCCTGAAAACATCCCAGTCAGTACAGTCCAAACACGCCTTCAGGTCCTCTGCAGCTTCACTGGTCCACTTCTTCGAAGTTCTCACAACAGGCTTAGAAAGTTTTAATTTCTGCCTGTATGCAGGAATCAGGTGGACCATGTCATGGTCAGAGTGTCCCAGTGCAGCGCGGGTGACGGCGTGAAAAGCGTTACTGACTGTGGTGTAACAGTGATCCAGAGTGTTCCCCTCCCTGGTGGGGCATTTATTAAACTGTTTGTATTTGGGGAGTTCGTGTCTGAGGTTACCTTTGTCAAAGTCACCGAGGACAATAACTAAGGAGTCCGGGTTGGTCTGCTCCGTTTCCAGTATCTGGTCGGCGAGTGCGCGCTGTGCGTCCTGCACGTTGGCCTCCGGTGGAATGTAAACACCGACCAGAATGAATGAAGCGAACTCACGGGTGGAGTAGTAAGGTTTACAGTTTATGAAAAAAGTTTCCAGGGAAGGAGAGCAATGCCGTCGCATCACTGTCACGTCGTTACACCAGCTGCTGTTGATGTAGAAACAAATACCTCCACCCTTTGTTTTGCCGGAGAGGTGCGCGTCGCGGTCCGCTCGGAGTAGCTGGAATCCGTCCAGCTGCAGCGCCGCGTCGGGAGTTCTTTCCCCCAGCCATGTCTCCATGAAGCACAAAACAGCAGATGAATAAAAGTCCTTGTTTCTCCTCATCAGCAGCTGGAGTTAGCATTGATACGCCTAGAATCAATGTCCCTCCCAAAACTCGACCTCATAAACCATATTCTCAATGCGGCACCGAAGCAGCTGCTTATTTGCTAGAGTAAGTCTCTTCAATTCAATTCAGTTCAATTTTATTTATATAGCGCCAAATCACAACAAAAGTCATCTCATGACACTTTACAAATAGAGCAGGTCTAGACCGACTCTTTATAATGTTATTACAGAGACCCAACAGTTCCCACCATGAGCAAACACTTCAGCATGCAAAAGTTCTCCTCAGGCGTCACCGGGCGCATTGCAACGCTGATCGCTGGGCTGATGGCTGCTCTGCAGGAGGGCACCTCAGCAGCAGAAAGGCTTGACTCAGATGGTGAGAGACTGTCCATTTCAGAACCTGTGTCAGGCCCCATGTTGGAGCATGTCTGCCTCCTCTGGGTGTAGGGCTCAAGGAACTGAAGCAGTGGCATGAACTTCCATGTCCTTTTGGGCTGTGCTTCCGAACCACCACCCCTCTCCTTCTCAGCGGTGCGCTCTTACTTGTACTTGTCTCTGATATATTCAAGACCAATTTGCTTAAATTTGCTAGCCATGCTGACCCTTCCAGACCCTTCCAGAGCTGTACAAGCTGGCGGCATGGTGGCACAGTGGTTAGCACTGTCCCGATGGAGACCAGCACCTTGCATGGCAGCTTGGTTGCCATCGGTGTGTGAATAGGTGAATGAGACCTAGCTGTAAAGTTCTTTGGGAACTTTTTGCCACAACGGCCCTGCCGTGAACCTCAGCCACGGATTGATGATTCCCTGCCTCACTCCTTTGGATAAGTGTGCTTGTTTTGACTGCCTTGCCTACCTTTTGATTCAGTAAACATGAACTTTTATCTTAATCTTTGTGTTGTGCTTTTGGGTTCAAGTTTGCTGTCTCTCTGAGCATTTACATCCATCCATACATCTGATAATCAGCTAATCATGGCTGTTCACTCTCTCACTATCAAACCAGATTTTGCCACAATCTCCATCAGCCAATCATATTGCTGCTTCCAAAACTTAAATCTGTTCTCTTCTCGCTTGCTGTCAGCTGTCGTTCAGTGTCCAAGTTGAGCTCATCAGAAGACCACTCCTCATCACATCCAAATCTCAGCCATCCTTTTACCACCACCACCATCATCCTAGACTAAGGCTTCACTACCCCTTAAAATATGATGGTGTCACAATGGGGTCTAATCACGAAAGACTTTCACATTTCTTATCTTTATTATGCATGTGTCAATAAATAATTGTTAAATCATTCAAGTCTCTCCTGATTGAACTGAGGGTGGACATGCAGACACGGAAAGTATGAAGAAAACTTAAAGGTGCTTAGCAAATTCATTTTTCTCAAATTCTTGAACTTCCACTGTGTGATCACTCAAAATACATTATGTGACAAATACGGCAGTATCATGCTGGAGGGAGGACGTGTGAGACATAAAGGTTGCAATGATGGAACGCTTTGCTCTAAATGTTGCTCATGTGTAATATTTCCGTATGACACAATGTGTACCTGCACTGAAGCTTTATTCATGTCGTCTGTTCTCGGTTAGACTCTCAGCATATTACCTCATGTTCTATCAACATCTTTCATCAAGAGTTTGCTCACATGTATTATGACATAAAGGGTGGTGGTGATGGTGCTAGTGAGAGACAGTCGACAGGTGGACAGATGGTCTGTGAAGCACCACCATGCCATTTAAATTCATTGTTCCAGTGTCAAGACTTTAGTGTTGAAGTTGACATTTAGCACCAAGCTTTGTACCTGAGACCTGACAAGGTAAAGTTAATTTTGTTTTTAGGCTGATATAAATATCAGTATTTTTGGATTCCCAGTGTCTTTGTTCTGGTTATGTTTTGGTGACATCTTCACCATTTCTGTAGTGCTGCCATCAGTCCAAAATATCCACTTAACAAATATCAAAATGTAACTGGCAGATTGCAATAAAATTCACTGAAACATCCATGCTCCCCAGAGGATGAACCCTTTTTGATTTTGATGAACCCCTGACCTTTCCTCTTGGCTCTCTCAAGATGAACTTTAAAATTTTAGCTGCACTACTCATAAGACACCAAGAATATCCTCAAAAGGTGTATCAGTATGTTTTGTTCGTTCTGTTGAACGCTTTTGTGTGGTGAGTATTACAGTCTCCATGATAGCAGGGCTTGCTATGACATTAGCATTTACCACAGTACATGAAGAGACCGAAGAGGCCAACAGTGACTGGCTGTTATCTGACTTTTAATTGGAGACCAGTATCAGTCTCATTTATTGGTCTAGCCCTTGCTGACTCATCCTCAGTGAGTCATGGATGACAGGGAATGTGTGGCCAATATCTTGAGAGGGTACAGTGGACCTGTCTGGGCATGAAGCCACTTCTTGCCCTCAGAGCCGAAACGTGGGGCTGGGCAGCAGTTCTGGTGGCCCAAAGCTAAGCAGCTTATGCTGCTGAAACAATGGAAGACTGATGTACTGTGAAACTGTAACTGCTCCTTATATTGTCCAACATGAGCACACAGAGAGACTTCTCTTGTCCGGTGATCTCAGATAGGTCAGACTCACACTGAGATGTGGCTCAGTCAATTTGTCCACAGCAGGAAATTTAAGACCAATATCCGAGGCTAAGACAAGACCGAAGCAAATTTGATCTGAGATTGAGACAAGCCTGGGAGATACTCGATTCACTGAGTCAGTGATGAGGGGCTCTGGTTTCTGGGAGGCAGCAGGTAATTCAGTCTCTTTAGTTTCATTGAATTCCTCCTGTTCTCACAGGGCTGCTGACAATAAAGCTAATGTTTCCATCAGGGAGAGATTAGCTCAGTTACGGTGGAGGAATATGTCCTCTGACACACTCCTGACTGCTCACTGCCAACAATACAACACCGCCCTCCTCTTCAGTGACAGCTTACTGCAGTAATAACTTCCCTTTGAGTTGGGTGAAATTACATTCATTCTATTTTGTTCAACTAAGAAAAAAAAAAGATTGCCTGTGTCTGTATGTCTATCACTGTATGTATCTATCTGTCTGTCTTTAATACTTTCAATAGTTGATCCAGTTTTTTTGGGGGAAAAAAACTGTATCCACACTGACAAAAAATCTTAACTCAAGCTCCACTTACTAGCCTTTTCTGGAATTTTAAACTGCTTCCCATAGTCTTGCTCAGTGGATGGAGTTTGCTCAGTTGACATCATGAGACAACATTGTAGTATTTTTTTACAACTACATACAACCACCTGACCTTGAATTTTTTGTTGTTTTTTATTAGATCAAACTGGTCAATAAAGAACTTTTACACTCAACTGTTTCCACACTGTATGACAGTATCATATGGTATATTTTCTGTACATGCTACTTTCAATTTTTTATTTTATTCACATTTCCCCTAAATTAATAAGTTCAATATCTGTTATCCTTGGAAACTTTAGGAACTCACTAAAACATTTTTTTGTTCTAACAAAACATGAGAAGAACATGAGTTTGATAAGATAGAGTTACAGGTGGGGTAAAGAGATTTTGCAATGCAACTTATTTCCGCCATCAACCATGAACAAAATAACCAATATTGCTGCCTTGTATCTGTTGTAGAAGTCCCAAATACGTCGGAAATACTGTCCTGTCTGGGTTCATAACATAATCTGTAGGCGAACACAACTACAGGCGTTCCGTTTCAGCTGCAGGGCACCTGTCCATCTGTCTCTGGAGAGTGTCAGTTTCATAATTATTGTGTCAAAATCAATAAATTGGCTATAGATAAAGGCACCTGTCACAAACTGTGTGAGCTTACAAGATGTTAAATACACCTATAAACATCAGCATACTCAATGATATGAGTAAACACTCAAAGGTTTCAAAACAAAATGCTTCAAATTTAGTTATTCAAAAATAATAATAGTTGTTCTATGGTTTTTGTTTTTACTTCATTTATCTTCTGTTAAGTGCTATATAAATTAAAAAAATGTATTTATTATTATATTTGTTCGATATTTGAGCTTGTGAAATCAAATCATCATATTTGATGAGGAGAGGGAGGAGAGGGAGAGGGAGACAGGATGTACACGTTAAAGGAGAGGGAGACCCCCACTGGAATAAAGACAAGTATCTTAATCCGGTGTTTCTCAACCCTGGTCCTGGGGACCCACTGCCCTGTATGTTTTGGATATTTCTCCGCAAACTGGATTCAAATGAATGGGTTGTAATACTGAAGTGCTTGGTGAGTGTATTATTTGGTATTCGTCTTGTACAACCATATCAATAAAATACTACTACTACTACTAACAACAGATTTTATGTAGACTACCACCTACAGTATCTTCATCACAACTCTTAAACTTAAAGATAGTTATGCTGCTATAGGCCTAGACTGCTGGGGGACTTCATATGATGCACTGAGCTTTCCTCCTCTCCCTCTCCATCTTTACACATTCATCTCCCTCCAATGCATGTTACTAACTTTATATCTTCCCCGGAGTTTCTTTGTGCTTTGTCGTCTCGCAGGTTCCTGTGAATCATGGTCCTGGCACGCCTGGCTGCTGCCGCCATGGGTGCTGCCGCCATGGGCCTGCTTGACTCTTATCACTACAGTTATTATGTTTAGTCATAGTTCTATTACTATAAAAGCTGTTATTGTTATTATTAATCTCAGCTATTATTACAGATGTAACTACTAGTATCAGTCATATTTCCATTATTATTATAATTATAGCTGCTATTCCTACTGCTAGTGCTGCCATACATCTCTGCCTGTCTGTCTGTCTGTCTGTCTGCCTGTCGGTCTGTCTGTCTGTGTCTCTACGTCTATCTCTCTCTCTGTCTCTCTCTATGTCTATTTATCTGTCCCCCCCCCCCCCCCCCCCCCCCTTTCTCCCTCCCTCTCTATGTCTCTCTCTCTCCCTCTCTCTTTCTCTCTCAAACCCAACCAGTCAAAGCAAATGACCACCCACTTAGAGTCTGGTTCTGCTCGAGGTTTCTGCCTCTTAAAAGGAAGTTTTTCCTTGCCACTGTCGCCAAAGTGCTTGCTCAAGGTGGGAGCTGTTGGGTCTCTGTAATAACATTATAAAGAGTCGGTCGAGACCTGCTCTATTTGTAAAGTGTCATGAGATGACTTTTGTTGTGATATGGCGCTATATAAATAAAACTGAATTGAAATAGAGTGTCAATCGCATTGAGCCTGCAGCTGACTCTATTGCCCCTCTTAAAAAGAAGATAATAAAACAAAGAAAGTCGGTTCCATATAACACCCAAACCCGCAAATTAAAGCAAACAGTGCAGAAACTTGAAAGGAAATGGCGCGCCACCAAACTGGAGAAATCACGTTTAATTTGGCAGGATATTCTTAGAACTTATAGGAAGGACTTCTGTAAAGCCAGAGCAGCCTATTACTCAACATTAATAGAAGAGAACAAGAACAACCCCAGGTTTCTCTTCAGCACTGTAGCCAGGCTGACAGAGAGTCACAGCTCTATGGAGCCACGTATTCCTATAACCCTCAGCAGTAATGATTTCATGAGCTTCTTTAATGATAAAATTCTAACTATTAGAGACAGAATTGATCACCTCCTGTCTTCAGGTAGTACCTTACCTTCAAACACAGGAATCTCAGAAATAGCTGTAAAACCTGACGTATATTTAGATTGCTTTTCTCCCATTGACCTTCACCAAATTACTAAAACCATCTCTTCATCTAAGCCATCAACTTGTCTCTTAGACCCCATCCCAACCTGGCTGCTCAAAGAGGTTTTACCTTTAGTCAGCACTTCTTTACTAGACATGATCAATCTGTCTTTATTAACAGGCTACGTACCACAGTCCTTTAAAGTAGCTGTAATTAAACCTCTTCTTAAAAAGCCCACTCTTGATCCAGAGGTTTTAGCCAACTATAGACCTATATCTAACCTTCCCTTTCTCTCCAAGATTCTTGAGAAAGCAGTCGCCAACCAGCTGTGTGACTTTCTACATGACAATAAGTTGCTTGAGGACTGTCAGTCAGGTTTCAGAGCTCATCATAGCACAGAGACAGCACTGGTGAAAGTTACAAATGACCTTCTAACTGCATCAGACAAGGGACTTGTCTCTATACTTGTTTTGTTAGATCTTAGTGCTGCATTCGACACCATTGACCATCATATCCTATTACAGAGACTGGAACATTTAATTGGCATCAAAGGAACCACACTAAGCTGGTTTAAGTCGTATTTATCAGGTCGATCTCAGTTTGTACATGTTAATGATGAATCCTCCATGTACGCCAAAGTCAGTCATGGAGTTCCACAAGGTTCTGTGCTTGGACCAATACTATTCACCTTATATATGCTTCCTTTAGGGGATATTATTAGAAAACACTCCATACATTTTCATTGCTATGCGGATGATACCCAGCTATATTTATCGATCAAGCCAGAAGAACCTCATCAGTTAGCCAAGCTCCAAGCATGCCTTGAGGACATAAAGACCTGGATGACCTGTAATTATCTGATGTTGAACTCAGACAAGACAGAAGTTATTGTTCTGGGCCCTGAACACCTCAGAAACACAGTATCTAAGGATATTGTTACCCTAGATGGCATTGCCCTGGCCTCCAGCACCACCGTGAGGAATCTCGGAGTTGTCTTTGATCAGGACATGTCCTTTAACTCCCACGTAAAACAAACTTCAAGGACTGCCTTCTTTCACCTCCATAACATTGCAAAAATCAGAAAGATCCTGTCTCAAACAGATGCAGAAAAATTAGTCCATGCATTTGTTACGTCTCGGCTGGATTATTGCAATTCCTTATTATCAGGCTGTCCCAATAAGTCCCTGAGGACTCTCCAGCTGATCCAGAATGCTGCGGCTTGTGTACTGACAGGAACCAGGAAAAGAGATCATATTTCTCCTGTATTAGCTTCGCTGCACTGGCTCCCTGTAAAATCTAGAATAGAGTTTAAAATCCTTCTCCTGACTTACAAAGCTCTTACTGGTCAGGCACCATCATATCTTAAAGAGCTGATAGTACCCTATTACTCCACTAGAGCGCTCCGCTCCCAGACTGCAGGGTTGCTTGTGGTTCCTAGAGTCTCCAAAAACAGAACAGGAGCCAGAGCCTTCAGCTATCAAGCTCCTCTCCTGTGGAATCGGCTCCCAGTTTGGGTCCGGGAGGCAGACACACTCTCTACTTTTAAGAGTAGGCTTAAAACTTTGCTTTTTGATAACGCTTATAGTTAAGGGCTGGCTCAGGCCTGCCTGGACCAGCCCCCTAGTTATGCTGCCATAGGCCTACACTGCTGGGGAGACTTCCCATGATCCCCCTTTCCTCCTCTCCCTCTTCATCTTTACACATTCATCACAGTCCAATGCATGTTACTAACTTTATTTCTTCCCCGGAGTTTCTTTGTGCTTTGTCGTCTCGCAGGTTCCTGTGGATCGTGGTCCTGGTTTGCCTGGGTGCTGCCGCCATGGGCCTGCCTGACTCTCATCACTACAGTTATTATGTTTAGTCGTAGTTCTGTTACTATTAAAGCTGCTATTATTAATCTCAGCTAGTATTACAGCTGTAACTACTATTATCAGTCATATTTCCAGTATTATTATAACTATAGCTGCTATTTCTACTGCTAGTGCTGCCATACATCTCTGCCTGTCTGTCTGTCTGTCTGTCTATCTGTGTCTCTACGTCTATCTCTCCCTCTCTGTCTCTTTCTGTCTCTCCCCCCCCCCCCCTCCCTCTCTCTCAAACCCAACCGGTCAAAGCAGATGACCGCCCACCTAGAGTCTGGTTCTGCTCGAGGTTTCTGCCTCTTAAAAGGAAGTTTTTCCTTGCCACTGTCGCCAAAGTGCTTGCTCATGGTGGGAACTGTTGGGTCTCTGTAATAACATTATAAAGAGTCGGTCTAGACCTGCTCTATTTTGTGTCATGAGATGACTTTGTTGTGATTTGGCGCTATATAAATAAAATTGAATTGAATTGAATTGAATTGCTATTTGGGACTCCCTTGTGGAGTGGAGGTCAATTGCAGAAAGGTTTGAGGAGTGGTAGAATTTTCTTCTCTGCTGTGGAGCCCTGGATGGAAAGCATATTGTTCTCAAAGCCCCTGCTAACTCGGGATCCCAGTTCTTCAACTTCAAGCGAACATTCTCCTCGCTTCTCCTGACAGTAATGGATGACCAATATTGTTTCCAGGTGATTGATGTCGGGGGCTACGGAAAAACAAACGATGGTGGGATTCTGGCCAACCCTTTTGGTCAAGCGCTTTGATCTTCAATCGATGCTGCCAGGTCTGGGAAGAGGCCATCAGGGTTAGGAAGGCCTTCACATCTTACTTCTCTGCAGAGGGAACTGTCCCATGGCAAGATACTATGTAGTGCACTAGCACACCCATACATGTACATACATACTATTGAGCAAACGTCCTGCAATATAAGTATATTGTATCAGTCACCAAAATTAAAATACCTGTGTTTGTGCATACCAGGTCATCAATTCATATTCATATCATAGAGAACATTGTGTTTGCTTTTATTTTTATCAATGATATATTATATTGTGACTATTATGAGGTAATGCAGCTTTAATTTGGCATGTCTACACTGCATTACAGCAATAACATAACAATAAAAGCAGACATCACTGTGATGTGCTGACTTTATCAAGCAAGTCTGTGTTCAACATCAATATGCAATTCAAAACTAGTTTTAAACTGACGACAAAATAAATGAAAAACAGTGCCATCTGGTATTATTGTGTCCCACGTTCTGCTTTATAATTTTTTTATGATTAGAGACAAAAAAAAACATAACATTTTAAATTTTTATTTAGATAAGGATATTGCAGTGTCTATTCTATTTCTATAACTGATTCTTTCTATGTACTAGCAGTGTATCCCACATAATCCAATCATCCGACAGTATATTTTGTACTATATCCAGTGAAGATGTTGTGACTGGAAGTATGACCACATTTAGTAGCTAACCAAACACAAAAACAACATGTGACTGGTCAACAAAGTGACTATGAACTAGGACAATAAAAATCATCAATGAACATCTGAACATCTGATGGATGGATAGATGACAGTGGCAGCAGGAGGGATTGACTCAAGAGGACCAGGAGAATGTGTGTGTGTGTGTGTGTGTGTGTGTGTGTGTGTGTGTGTGTGTGTGTGTGTGTGACAAAAAATAATTAAGCCTGGTTCGTTCCCTGTAAATATTGTCACCCATAAATGAGTTTATGAATCTGAAATGTGACTAATTCCTTCTGCTGGGGTGACAATCTTGCAGCGAAGGAACCAGGCTTCTGAGGAACAGCTCATCCTCTGAGGGGGGAGGAGGAGCAGGTGGAGCAGGCCTCTTCAAAGCTTCCAGCAGAGGTTTCTCTATCTCACTCTCCCTCTCACTCCCCCTGATCCTCTTTCATGTCCTCTTTTTCACTGTATGAAAGGGAAATGTAACCCAGGTTATTTTTAGTAGCCAGATTTACGCGCATCCCCTGAATGCACCGTTAGTAAAATAGCGCAGCGTGTAAGTTCGGTTTTACCCAGCATACGCACACACAGAGTCACCGGGAGCACGTTGCTCAGGCAGGTGTAGAAAGCTCAGCTAGAGTCAGGAAGACTCGCAGACGGGAGAAAGATTGTGAAGTGAGACACTTGGCGTGGGACTGGACAGGTGAAGCTGGCAGTGTTTATCAGGGGAGACCCTTGTTGTGCTGCGGCGTGACTGTATGGAAGAGCGGTTTTCGGTGTGGAAAAAACTCTGTCATTACTTATTATCCTGGTGAGTTAGCTACACAAGCTAATGAATTAGCATTTTCAGTTCTGTATTGTATATTTGAATTTTATTTGACTTTGCTAATGACATTTTACTTAAGGAATTAAGCTAAACCAAAACCAGTCAGGATGTAATTGAAATATGTTGCTGCACTCGAAGCACAGTGTGTTGCTGTGCTATTTAGCCGCTAGCACTTGTTGCTTAATGGCGGCCTGGCGGCTAAACTAAGTGCAATGTGCACAGCTAGTTAAGCACATGTAGGCAATATGTGTGTATTTGAAAAGTGTTGAAAAGTGTAATTTGTGTTATTTTGTAACTCCAAAGGAGGAAAAAGAGAGTTGTTACTTAAGTGTTTGTTATTGTTAATGCTCTCTGTCAAAGTAAGAAATGTTATAGGTACTGAAACTGTGAAAATTGACTATATATTGACTGTTCTGCACACTTGTGTGCAGGCTGTTTTTTTTTGAGGGACTATTTTCTGTCGACCATTGGAGCTGTCCTTATTGCTGGTTGGACCATCATCTGCTTGGGAGAGCCTTGGAGACGCTTGGATGCCGCGCCTTCCTGAGGGGTGGTAGGAGCCTAGTCAAGGCAATCTTGTTCAGAAGGATCACATTTTTCCATTTTTTTTTCTGAGATCTCAGAGTTTATCTATTTTTGTTTTTGTTGGGCCCAACCATCAGTTTTATTGAAGGGACACTGAAACAGACTTAAGACTAACAGACTATAATGTGGTTTATTGAGAAATTAGGTTCTTGTACATGTTTTGTTGAAATTGTTGAAAAAGAATTATATGTTAAGGTACATTTTGGAAGTGCAAAGGAATAACCTTCTATGAATACATTTTCTACTCCTTTAAGATCGGTTATTGTGTGTGTGTTTCTGTGTGGTGGAGGTCTTATCACTCTCTTTGAAGGGTTGCTACTGCCAATCTCCTTATAGAACCTGGGAACATTTTGAAGAAACTTGGAGCTAAACACTGGATAAGCAAGTCAGAACTGTGGATTTGGACTTAAGGTGCTAATATTTAAATATTGATAACCTAGATATTCAGAGCCGAATCAGCACATAGAGTTCCTCACACATAACAAGGTTATCAGTGAAGAGAGGGTTACATAAACACTATATTTTGTGGAACTACTGTATTTCATCAATGCAATAGTTTGTAAAATTAATATTTATTAAAATATTTAAAATCAGGTTACAGACAAAACGACATGAATCAAACATGAAAGGCAATGAATACTGGACTTGTCATAGTGAAAAACATACCATTCATACAGAAATTACTCTCATACCATGAAAATGCAATCCAACTTTTGTCGTATATACCTGTGGGTGGTTTCTCAGTTGCAGCAGCACTTTGATACTCTGCCTCACTGCCCTCTGATGACTAGTGTGCCAATATAACAAAGATGTCTTGGTTTTCTGTTTGGCAGATACATGAATTGTCTGGTAATTCTTTCAGTGTTAATTACAGCACATAAAGCATTTTACAAATGCACCCATATTTATACATCATACAGTTCCAGCAATGATACTATTTGAAGGTAATAGCCTTTTATTTTCCCACAACCTTTTAATGCAGTGAGCCCTTAATTACAGCAAGAAATGATCCCAGACTTTCTTCAATTTCCCTTTTGTATTGTTCATTCTAGCTATTGAGTATTCAAAGGAAGCTGATGGCCCAGCTGCTGCCTCTGAACCCTGGTCCTGCGTCTGTGTTGTAGTTTGCGGTCCTGTCTTGCTCGATCCTCAGCCCCATGTTACTGCTCTTCTCTCTCGGGGTAACAAAGGGGTCAAGGAAAGACAAGACTGCAGAGTACTTCCACCTCTTAGCTGGCCCTGCTGCTGACCCCCTCTTTTTTCTCTCCCCGTCCTTTCTCTTCTCCTTCAGACGTGTCCCTGAGGCCCTTCCACTTCCTGTGGCTATTAAGCCAGACCAGGAGGGCCAGCTGTTGTGCCAACGGTTGTGCTAATGCTAGGGCTAACTTGGTTCATAGTAAAGTACAACCGCTTTGGTTTTGGTCTGAACACACCATCAGACAACTTCAACTCATTCAGAATGCTGCTTCTAGAGTTCTAACTAAATACAAAAAGGTGAATACATAACACCAATTCTCAGGTGTTAGTGTCTTAGATTGGATTTGTTAGAATAGAGTGCTACAGGAATGAGTCCTAAAACTTGGATATTAGTTTTTTATTAGCATTTTTACACTTCCGGTTCTCTCGTCTCGCAGTCAGTGGTTTTTTTGAATGAGTCGTTTTGTTGTACGACATAGAATACATCAGTCATTACCCCACTCATGAATTTTGGAGGTTTTACTTGTCTTAAAAAAGGCGGTTGCTAACAAGTGGCTAAATAAGACAACAGTGGTTGTCACAGACATTGACGTCTTCATGCTGAACACGATAAGTCATCTACTCACTAGTCCACCTTTACAGCCTTGTTGTGTTTATACTCTATATCTATCTGTCTATATATCTACATCTATCTATATTCTCTTAAAAGTTAAGCTTAGTGGTGGTGACGTTGAAATAATGCAACCACGGTGTAGTTCGTTTATAGCCAACATAAGCGTTTTTACGATTCCATTTATGATTCAAAAATCATAAAAGCGGCGTTCATTTGTGAAGATTATCTTGCTGAACAAAATGTTTAAGTATCATAAACCTTTGTCAGCCACAGAGGTTATTTCCTTCAATAATTCAAAATCCGATGCAAAAATCCCATTGACTTTTAGTCGCGGGAACCAGTGCGATGCTAAAATATGTCATCCCTGCAACACTCTATTCCAAGCCATGAAGAATGAACTCACCACCCCTCCTCCCCCACGTCCCTCTCCCTCTAACACACACACATATCCCCCAGGGCTGGCAGGCTTCCCCAGTATAAGCCTCCTCCCTGATGTATATTTAACGTTACCTCTCTCATGCCTTAGGCATTATCTGAACTGTGTGGGGGCATGTGCAGCAACTGTTGCCACTGACATGTTTTCTATCTCCCACCTGAGGTCACAGTCCTGTTCTGAATGTGCTCATTGTGAGTGTGTGTGTGTGTGTTTGTGTGTGTTATCCCCCAGCATCGCATCTTATCCTTGTCCTCCTGACCCACCCTGCCTTGCTGGCAGTGACACATGAAAGTGAGGCTCTGTGTCAGACTGGTCTGTCCAGCAGCTCTGCGTCTGGTCAGCCAGTCCACTATGAGCGGAATTGGAGAGCCTCTGCCCCTTTAGAGCTGGCAAGACACTCCAGTACTTTTCCATCCTCTTGACAAAGCCCTGGACAAGAGGAGAGAGAGTGAAAATGAAGCAGGGGAGGAGAAGAAGAGAGAGGGGGAGAGGCAAGGAGACCAAAAAAAGAGGGCTGAATAAGCAGAGGAGGAGGAGATCTGCACTTGTTCAATTTGTAACATACTTGACTCCTTTTGCTTTCCATCCCTTTTGCTTTTTGTCTTTTTATGATGGTGCAGACGTCTTTATTTGAGCGTTCTTTACATAATTCCCTATGAGAGCTGCTAGCCTTGATTCTTCATTGTCCTGGCTCAGTTTTCCCAGACGACACTCCTTTGTGGCAGAGCACACAATACCACAAAAACCTGGCCTTTGGACAATGAACAGGCCCTGTATACGCAAGTCGTACTACAGTGCACTTGTAAAGTCAGACAGAGAGTAATATTAGCTGCAAAATACGACAGTTACGTGTTTAACACTTTTTCTTCAAGATTATGAAGTGAATGGCAATTGTTAAGTATTTACAATTTTCTCTCAACAATCATTCTAGTGTGTGGTAACAGTATTGAGAAGTATTTAAATGGAATGAGGTGTCACATACTGTAAAATTATATAATCATAAACTTACACTAAGAAAATACTACTCTTTGCGTCGGTAATCAGCTACGCAACTCAACAATTACAATGACAAATGGTAAACAGAAATCTGTAACATTTTTCTATGGGAAGGGTAACTTGGAATGCACCTAAACAAATGTTACATAATTCAAAACAAGCAAAAACAACTGTTGCAGTACAGGTTGGATCAGATTATTCAGAGTTGAATAAACAACTTCAGAACTTCTACAGCCATGTAAGTCAACTCTCCAAAAATACTTAAACAATAATTATGGTTTATTTTAACTTGGGTCTTATTTTTTGTAGTTCTTGTCATTATTTCTGTCAGTAATAATAACATTGTACAAAGAAATGCAAGCACAGTTACATGCCAAAATTAATACCACATTTGCACTTTGCCACCTCATCTGACTAAAATTAACTGCATCTGTGCCTTTTGACTCAGCAAAGCCAGTAAATTACCAGAGGTGGTAGGACAAAAAAAATGGACCACCACCTGATTAAATTCTCAACCACTGGCTTTAGGGTCAATAGGGTATATGTGGGTTGAGGAAGAAAGTAAAGTGGAGAGTGAAAGATGAGTAGATAAAGACTAGAATCTAGAGCACCCCTTCCCCCTAGTGGAAAGGTTATTATTAGGGTCACTCCCCACTTTTAGTTTCCTTTTGGGGAGTGATGCTCTCAGAGCCTGGAGGCCAAATGTCAACACTGTACATCTTCTACATTCACATAATACTCATTTCACTACATACATTTCACTTGAGTTGACTGACTGAAAGTCATTTGTGAATGTCGGCTGGATGCTGGTAACTGTTTTTTCATGTTGCTATTTGTGGAACTTGAGTTATAACAATGACAAACCCTGGTTCACAGCAAGACTGCAACAGTTGAGGTTGGTAAAGGAAGAGGCGTTTAAGAGTGGCAACAGAGTAGAGTTTAAGGAAGCCAAGTACAAGTTTAGCAAGCCAGTGAGAGAAGCTAAACGACTGTACTCTGAGAGACTACAAAATCAGTTCTCCTCCAACGACTCTGCTTCTGTGTGGAGGGGGCTCAGGCAGATCACCAACTACAAGCCAAGAGCCCCCAACTCTGCTAACGACCGACGCCTCGCCAACAGCCTCAACAACTTCTGCTGTCGCTTTGAAAGACAATGGGACAGTCCTAACACCATCCCCCACATCACACCTGGGGCTGAACTCTCACACCTCCTACCACCACAGCTGCCCCCCACAGTGCCCCCCCTCCTCCATCATCGACACCTCTGTCTGTCCTTGAAAGAGATGTGAACAGGCTCTTCAAGAGACAAAACCCCCGGAAAGCTGCTCTACCAGACTCCATCTCTCCATCCTGCCTGAAGCGCTGCGCCGATCAGCTGTCTCCGGTGTTCACAGACATCTTCAACACCTCACTGGAGACATGCCACGTGCCAGCCTGCTTCAAGGCCTTCACCATCATCCCCCTCCCAAAAAAACCAGGGCCCACAGGATTAAATGACTAGGTTGGTTTTGTCCCACCTCAAATCCATCACTGACCCTCTGCTGGACCCACTGCAGTTCGCCTACAGAGCCAACAGGTCTGTAGATGACGCCATCAACTTGGCCCTACATTTCATCCTCCAGCACCTGGACTCTGCGGGATCCTACGCCAGGATCCTGTTCATGGACTTCACTACTTGTTGTAGATTTTAGGAAGAGTGCAGCCCCACCCGCCCCCATCACCCTGTGTGACTCTCCAGTGGACACTGTGGAGTCCTTCCATTTCCTAGGCTCCATCATCAGCCAGGACCTCCGGTGGGAGCTGAACATCAGCCCAACAAGAAAGCCCAACAGAGGATGTACTTCCCGAGGCAGCTGAGGAAGTTTAACCTGCCACAAACTATGCTGGTTCACTTCTACACTGCCATCATAGAGTCCATCCTCACCTCCTCCATCACTGTCTGGTATGCTGCTGCCTCCACCAAGGACAGGTGCAGACTGCAGCGTATCATCCGCTCTGCAGAAAGGGTGATTGGCTGCAACCTCCCATCTCTTCAGGACCTGTACTCCTCCAGGACCCTGAGGAGAGCAGGGAAGATCGCTGCTGACCCCTCCCACCCCAGACACTATCTGTTTGACCCCCTCCCCTCTGACAGGAGACTGCGGTCCATCAGGACCAAAAACTCCCACCACAAAAACAGTTTCTTCCCCTCTGAAGTCAACCTGACGAACACGGCCAAAGCCTTGCACTGATCCCACCGCCCCTGTCCCCCCTGCGTTACATCAACGCACACACCCCCTACTGGACATTTTATCTGGACACTTTACTTTATTTTGGTCACTGCACTGTTTGCTATTTGTGCAACTTCGAAAACCAGCATCCAGCAGCTAGCTTGCTCAGTAAGCTTGGGCATCAGAAGCTTGACGTGCAATGCATCCTGGTACATGTAGGCACTGCTGGCACAGCTCCGCAAGCAGGAGAACTCAGCTTTCTCTTCCAATATAACATGCACTGAAGGATTTACTGCTTAAATTGACAAAATTTACGATCAACACTGAGTGGACATCCACATAAAATGTGACTAATTTTCCCATTAAGGAACCTTTAAATATGCAGGTTCAACCTTATGTGATAACATTGTTCTAAGTCTCTCTGCAGAGCCCTCCTCTCCTGAGCAGAGCTGCTGCAAACCAGGCAGTGATTTTCCTCTGAGGATGCTCTCTAGAGCTCCAGAGTAAGGACTTTCCTAAAGTCCACAATTGGCTCCTTTTGTTTCGGCGACATTGAGTGAGTAGGCTGGGCCACTTCCTCCAGGTAGGCCTTCTGATGATCTTTGACTTTCGGATATAAAGCCCACCACCACTGGGTTGTTAGCAAACTTAATGATGGAATTGGAGCTGAACCTGGCCACACAGTCATGTGTGTACAGTAACCATCCATCAATCAATTTTCTACCAGTTACCAGACTAGCCAAGGTATCCCACATTCTCCCTGGACACTTCCTTAAACTCCTTATGGGTGATCCTGAGGTGTTCCCAGGCCAGATGGCATATACAATTTCTCCAGCATGTTCTGGGTTTGCTCTCTTCCTAGTTAGACATGCCAGGGGTACCTCTAGGGAGGCGTCCAGGGAGCATCCTTATCTAATGTCCAAACCACCTAAACTATAAAGAAGCAGCAGTTCTACTCTCAGCTCCTTCTGGATGTCTAAACTTATCACCCTGTCCCTAAAGGCTTTTCTATATTCTTCAAACAAAGTGCTTGTTGTGTTTCTGATATCCTCTCACTCCATACTTTTCCAATGTTGGAATTAATGCTGGCCAAAAATGAATGAACAATTCTTTTCTGCTGATACTTTGCGAATTCAATATTTACAGCGTCTGCACTGGTACACACTCGAAAGTCCGACATGACAAAGCTTAGCTTTAAGCAGTGTGGGTGGTGACTTACTTACTGCCGATGCCAACTCTCATACATAACCGAACTGAAGTCTGCACACCAAAGAAAACCAAACAGACCGCTTGGGAGCTTTGAGGCCCATTAGATTGTTTCATGTACTAGAGTCACAGTAGACTGAGTTCTTGTTTGCCTGTCAGGCTGTGGATATTATTCTTGTCTGTCTGTAGACCAACTCAAAGGTTGAATGTACATCAACTGGTAAATCGATTATTATGCTGAGGATGGTTGAGGATTTCTCTACTACAAAGGTTTGGTACATGGCGACATTACAGTTGACACTACATCAATCCAGCTGTTGACTTCTTAATGGCATAATTATTTTAAAGGCTTACTATTGAAGTTGAAGTTGTGTCACTCAGTTTGTTTGTATTTGTAACATGTTCCTAAATGTCTTGAATGTCTTGTCAGAACGATCTGTATTTGCTTTTGCTTTGTTACATTGCCATTGATATCTCCCAGCCACCAAAACCTCCCTAATGATAACTCTTACAGCTCTTACCAGATCACTCCCTGGCTTTTTTCAAGTACAAGAGCCTTGTCTTCTGCACATCTTACTTTGTGTTGCTTTTACAGCATTAGCAGTATCTAGTAGATACAGGCTAAAAATTGCCTTGAATAAAGGAACTAGGGTAGGCTGGTCTGAGCCTTCTCATTACTAGTCTTCAGTTAAGAGCCATTTGGCAGATGTACCCCTCACCTGACAGCTGTGCAACCTGACATCCTGTTGCAGTGTAAATTTATTGACTCCACATCTCCTGAGACGCTCTGAAAGAACCCTGCTGCAGTGACATGACCAGAGAGATTTTGCTTTTGGATGCTATCACCATCAGTCTGCACAGGGTGAAATTAATTAAAGGAAATAAAGGATATTATTTTGCTTGAAAAAAAAATGCTGCACAGAGCTAAAGGCTAAACGGAAGGACAAAGGGACAGCGTGGGAAAAGGAACTAACAGCAGAAAAGTAGAGTAACAGACAGAGTGGGAAAACTGACTGCTGACAGAAACAGATTTTTAGGTCTAGTGAACACATGGGGAACACAGAGAACCACAACCATGTAGCAAACCACATCAATGATGTGGACAATGACGAGGATGATTGTCTACACAGAGCAAAGGGCTATAGAGGCGGAAGGCAAGAATTGTCTTGGGCAGTGCTAAGCCCAGGATGCAGTGACCGTGCCCTTACAAAACGGTAGTATGCTGATGGCACAAGGGGAGGAGAATTCCAACTGAAATAGTCAGCCAATTTGCTTATCCCAACCGCTATATAAATTGGCCTGGAATTGTTTTTTTAATTTTTTTTTTATACTTTATTTTTGTAGTTTACAGTTTAAAGAGAAAGGACCACACAGGTCACCAGGGCTAGTACAGCACAGCGTATATGTCCTCAGTAATCACTTTGTGTTACGGGTTACCATCCATCCAGAGCAAAGAAGTTACACAAGAAGAATACATCCAAGAAATCAAGAGGAAGTTACAGATATGATGAAACTCAAAGAAAGAGTCCCAATAAATAAATAAGTCAAAAATTAAATTCCTTGTACCAGAAAATTCTCCTTGGTATGTGCAACATGCAAAACCCATTTGGACCAGTATTTGTAAAATGTATCTTTACAGAGTCTTAAAGAAAAGGTCAGCTTCTCCATATCAAATATGTCTTTCACAATTGTTGTCCATTCTCCTTTTGTTGGGGGCTCTTTGACAAGCCATTTTTTGTTGATTGCTTTTTTGCGAGCTACAAATAATATTTTAAGGAGGTACTTGTCCCGAACATTAAATTCAGCTGGTATATTATCTAAATATATCATGTAAAAACTATTATCAATTTTAAATCCCATTATTGAATTTATTTCTGTTAATATCTCTAACCAATAAGACTGGATTACTGGACATTTCCAGCAATGTCCTGATTGTGGTCTGCTGTTTTGATACTATTTCCTCCTAGGAGTGAGAAAAAAATCTGATAACATTCTTCCATGAGAATTCTCTACATTGGCCAGAGCTGGAGGTAGTGGAATGTATTTTGCATATGTTAGACCACTCTTCTTCTGTTATAGTTATATTTGCTTCCACCTCCCATTTAGCTTTAACATACAGTGGCTTGCAAAAGTATTCAGCCCCCTTGAACTTTTCCACATTTTGTCACGTTACGACCACAAATCTAAATATATTTTATTGGAATTTTATGTGAAAGACCAACACAAAGTGGCACACAATTGTGAAGTAGAAAGAAAATTATACATGATTAAAAAAAAAATTTACAAATAAAAAACTGAAAAGTACGGTGTGCAAAAGTATTCAGCCCCCCTGAGTCAATACTTTGTGGAACCGCCTTTTGCTGCAATTACAGCTGCAAGTCTTTTGGGGTATGTCTCTACCAGCTTTGCACATCGAGAGACTGAAATTTTTGCCCATTCTTCCTTGCAAAACAGCTCAAGCTCAGTCAGATTAGATGGAGAGCGTTTGTGAACGGCAGTTTTCAGATCTTGCCACAGATTCTCGATTGGATTTAGGTCTGGACTTTGACTGGGCCATTCTAACACATGAATATGTTTTGTTTTAAACCATTCCATTGTAGCCCTGGCTTTATGTTTAGGGTCGTTGTCCTGCTGGAAGGTGAACCTCCGCCCCAGTCTCAAGTCTTTTGCAGACTCCAACAGGTTTTCTTCCAAGATTGCCCTGTATTTGGCTCCATCCATCTTCCCATCAACTCTGACCATCTTCCCTGTCCCTGCTGAAGAGAAGCACCCCCAGAGCATGATGCTGCCACCACCATGTTTGACAGTGGGGATGGTGTGTTTAGAGTGATGTGCAGTGTTAGTTTTCCGCCACACATAGCGTTTTGCATTTAGGCCAAAAGGTTCAATTTTGGTCTCATCTGACCAGAGCACCTTCTTCCACATGTTTGCTGTGTCTCCCATATGGCTTCTGGCAAACTGCAAACGGGACTTCTTATGGTTTTCTTTTAACAATGGCTTTCTTCTTGCCACTCTTCCATAAAGGCCAGATTTGTGCAGCGCACGACTAATAGTTGTCCTGTGGACAGATTCCCCCACCTGAGCTGTGGATCTCTGCAGTTCGTCGAGAGTCACCATGGGCCTCTTGGCTGCATCTCTGATCAGTGCTCTCCTTGTTCGGCCTGTAAGTTTAGGTGGACGGCCGTGTCTTGGTAGGTTTGCAGTTGTGCCATACAATTTCCATTTCCGGATGATGGATTGAACAGCGCTCCGTGAGATGTTCAAAGCTTGGGAAATCTTTTTATAGCCTAACCCTGCTTTAAACTTCTCCACAACTTTATCCCTGACCTGTCTGGTGTGTTCCTTGGACATCACGATGCTGTTTGCTCCCCAATATTCTCTTAACAAACCTCTGAGGCCGTCACAGAACAGCTGTATTTGTACTCAGATTAGATTACACACAGGTGGACTCTATTTAGTCATTAGGTCAACATTCGATCATTCAGCAATCATCAGGCAACTTCTGAAGGCAATTGGTTACACTCAGAGAAAAGGGGGCTGAATACTTTTGCACACCGTACTTTTCAGTTTTTTATTTGTAAATTTTTTTTTAAATCATATATAATTTTCTTTCTACTTCACAATTGTGTGCCACTTTGTGTTGGTCTTTCACATAAAATTTCAATAAAATATATTTAGATTTGTGGTCGTAACGTGACAAAATGTGGAAAAGTTCAAGGGGGCTGAATACTTTTGCAAGCCACTGTATAGGGAGGAGTGGTCCTTGGAAGATTGTAGACATGAGTATATTTTAGATACCAGTTTCTTATGGGTGTTGCCCTTATATGCATCAATAAAGATCTCAAACAGGCCCACTTCCGTACCCTTAATCATTTTAATGTTTCTATCAAAGTGATGCCTGAGCTGTAGGTATCTGTAGAAATCCTGTTGATCTAAATTGTGGATTTCTGTAAGGTGTTGGAAGCTTTCCAGGCCTTTATTAGTAGCAATTAGGGAATACGATGTAATGCCTTTCTGGATCCATTGCTGGTTTAAAATCTGTATCAAATGCCACCCATCTTAATAGCCTAGCATTTCTTTCCAGTTTTAAATCTTTACATACTTTAAACCAGATATTCAGGGGAACCAAGTCCAGCTGCTTAATTTAACGGAGTGCACACTCTTAGAGGTTTTATCACCCAATACAGATTGATGGGGTATGTCAGTTTTTTTCGGTTCAAGTTCTTTCCATTTTGCATCATAATCAGGATTGCACCAGCAGATTAAATACCTTAATTGTGCTGCCCTGTAGTAGTCCTCAAGGTTCGGGAGGGACATTCCTCCGTTTTCTTTTGGTAACTGTAGTGTTTTGAGTCGCACCCTGGGTTTCTGACCCTTACATATAAATCTGGAAATCAATCGGTTCCCATCATTGAACTGTTTTGGTGGTATCTCTATAGACAGTGATTGAAAGAGAAATAGTAGACTTGGTAAAATGTTCATTTTTATGATCTCTATCCGACTATGCATATTAAGAGTTAGGGGGATCCATCTATCCAAATCTGTTTTAAATTCCTCTGTGATATTGCCATAATTCATATTATAAATGTTGGCCAGATCCTTTGGTATATTAATACCAAGATATTTAATACTGGTAGTATTCCATTTAAAATTGTACTTCTCTCGTATGTTCTCGTGTGGTAAATAGTGATAGGAGAGGGTTTGGGTCTTATATTTAATTTATATCCCGAGTAAAACCCAAATTGTTCTAGGCAGGACATGAGCTTGGGCAGGCTTGAATCTGGGTTGGAGAGGGTCTCCAAAATGTCATCCGCATATAGGCATATTTTGTGCTCTGTTTCTTTAACAGAAATTCCGGTTATTTCGACATCTTCTCTAATTAATTGAGCTAGTGGTTCTATAAATAATGCGAAGAGGGTAGGACTTAAGGGGCAGCCTTGACGGCATCCCCGTTCCAGGGCCACCGCCTTTGAGAGATTTCCATTTATTTTAATCCGGGCCGTTGGTAAGTGGTATAAAGGCTTAAGAAATCTTATGACTTCTTCATTAAAGCCAAAACACTAAAAAACACTAAATACAAAAATTCCCAACGGCACTGAGTCGAAAGCCTTTTCTGCATCGAGGCTGATTGCTAATGACTTTGAATTGTTTCTGCTCATATTATCAACCAAGAACAGTGCACGCCTCACATTATCCTGAGTCTGTCGGTTTTTAATAAATCCTGTTTGATCGGTGTCTATCAAATCTGGAACTTTTTTTTTCTAGTCTTTTCGCAATTATTGAAGCAAATAATCTATAATCTATGTTTAAAACAGAAATAGGCCTGTATGAGCTGCATTCAGTTTTGTCTTTTCCCACCTTTGGGATCACAGATATTATAGCCTGTTTCCAAGATGCAGGAGTCTCTCCACCCTTAAGGACGTAGTTAAAACATTTTAGAAGTATAGGTGTTAATAGGTCCCTAAATCTCTTGTACCATTCTGCTGGAAACCCATCTCCTCCTGGTACCTTGCTTGTTTTTAATCTTGATATGGTGCTGTCAATTTCCAATTTTGTAATTTCTTGTGTTACTAGTTCATTTTGCTCCACACCAACTGAAGGTAAATCTAGGGAATCCAAGAAACCTTTAATGACAGAGGGTTCTGCTGCATTAGGTTGGGAGTATAGCTCCTTGTAATATTTTTCAAAGGCCTGTTGTATATCATCTGGTTTAAAACGCAAGATGTTGGACTCTGGATCTCTGATTTTAAAGATTGACCTTTCAGACTGCGGTTTCCTTAGTTTCCATGCTAGCGTATTTTGGGCTCTGGGACCACTCTCATAGTGGGTCTGTTTAATATATTTGAGTTTAAGCTCCACTTCTTTGTCCAAGATCTTATTCAATTCTTGTTTAGTTGTATTTATTTGTTCCAGTAATTGAGGGCTGTTCGATTCCATATGTTTTTGTTCTAATGCTTTCAATTTGCTTGTTAAATCATTCAATTGCTTCTGGGTTTCTTTTTTCTTTTTTGACGACCACATTATGAGTTTTCCTCTCAGCACTACTGCCTTTGCTGCATCCCATAAAACACTTGGTGTGATATCCTCAGTATTGTTAAATTCCAAGTAATCCTTAATTTCTTTCTCAGTATAATTTATACATTGACGATCATTCAGCAAGCTAGTATTAAGTTTTTTTGAGTTTTTGGACTGGACATCCAAGTGAAGTCTCAAATATACCCCTGCATGATCCGATACATCTTTAACACCAATATGGCAGTCTATAATTCTATGTCTCTCTGAGTCGAACATGAAGAAGTAGTCAATCCTAGAGTACACAGCGTGGGGATGTGAGAAAAATTGTTTTACTGATGGGTGGAATTCTCTCCAAATATCTATCATGCCGATCCCCTTAAGCATTTTCCTCATATATATCGATTCAGAGTTTGTCCTTTTTATCGAGTTTGTTGAATCTAGACTGGGGTGTAGCTGTATATTCCAGTCCCCCCCCCACAAATAAAAATGCCAGAGACTTCAGTAGCAATTGTATCAAATATTTTCTTGATTAGTGATTTGTCCTGTCCCGGTGGTCTATAAACATTGAGTACTTCCCTAGAGTCCAGGGTTCCCTTCACGAGGACATAACGTCCTTCCTTATTAGTAATTTGTGAGGAGTGCTGGAAAGCCACTTTGTTTGAAATTAAAATAGCAACTCCTCTTGCATGTCCTTTAGCATAGGAGGAATAAAACGTGTGTCTAAATCCCAGTTTTTCCAGCTTCTCATGTTCAGCTTGTACTAAATGAGTTTCTTGCCAAAAAATTATATGTTGATTTTCTAACTCAAACAGTGTCTTCGATATCACGTCGGAATCCCTGGAGGTTTTTCCATGCTCTCTCTCTGTGTGCGGCCCGGTTCCGGCGCGAAACCGCCGTCTCCCAGGAGGTGCCCCTCTGCCTCTCCAGGGATAATGGGGGTGTAGGCCCCCCGTCGTCATCTTTCTCTGCGTATAGACGCATGTTGTTTCTTCGTGAGCGTGATTCGAGATCTGTAAGTTTAGCTTGGAGGCTTTCCTGGGTGGCTAAAGCTTGGCAAATCACCTCTTTAGCTTCTGCGCTCCATTCCTCCATGTTTGCCACCCGCTGCTCCACTTCGTCCAATCTGCACACAGTATCTTTCAAACCCGTGGCAATTTCGTTTAAGTTGTGGTTAACATCTTCTCTGAGATCTCCCAGGTCCTTTTTCATGTCTCTGGAAAAGGAGTCATGAAAATTGTTTAGCTCTGTCTTCACGTCCGAATGGATAGCCTTTATCTCAGCATGTATAGCGCCAATGCTAGCGTGAAGGCTATCCATGGCCTTGTGGTCTTCGTCACTGTTGTTTTCCACCGTGTGTTTTCCAGTCTTTTCGGGTTTCTGGGGTGATTTGCCTCTAGCCTTCTGTGACTTCCCCGATGACATAATATTTTACTTCAAAATGTGTAAAATCAAGTTATCTTGGGGGAAAATAGTAGACCTATCTGGGAGCCCTCAGTCTATGCTGCCGCTCGCCCCGCTGCCATACCCGGAAGTCAGCCGGGAATTGGTTTTAACTGTTCATAAAGCAAACATGACACATAAATGATCACCAGATGAAGTGTGACATCTTTTAACCAACTTTTCCCACTTTGCAATAATACCACTTATAGTTGATCGTGGAATGTCTAGGAGAGAAGAAATTTCACGAACTGATGCAATGGGACTGAATGAAACACCTGAATTCAATGATTAAGAGGAGTGGCCCAATACTTTTGTCCATATAGTGTAACAGAGGACTCCTATCCTAACTTCAGTCCCTATCTTGTTGATGGTGTTGCAGGCTCACTACGAATGACTCTTGACTCTATTGCCTATCTACAAAAGAAGATAATAAAACAAAGAAAGTTAGCTCCATGGTAAAACCCCCAAACCCACCAATTAAAGCAAACATCGCAAAAACTTGAGGAAATGGTGCTCCACCAGTCTGGCAGAATCAAGTTTTGTCTGGCAAGATAAACATATAGGAAGGCCCTCCATAATCCTTGAACTGTGCAAACTACAGTCAGACCCCTTCTTTCAAGCAAAGTGCAATGAGAGGGGAATTTCATTTTGGAGACTACTACCTTAGTGCTGCTTTCCATTCCTCAGGGATTTTGCACTCTCAATGGCCAGCATGTTCGGGAGCACTTACATCTGCGAGGGCAGCTTCTCAACAATGAAGCACATCAAGTCAAAAGAGAGAAACAGGCTGACAGATGAAACTTTGTTCCATCTCATGCAGATTGGATGCACAAACATTGATATTGACATTCAGTCTTATTGTACGCCAGCACGAGAGGCCACAAGTATCTCATCTCAAGACAGAACTTTATATTGATCCACCTGTGGGTAAGGGTCAATGGCTTTTTAGATAAATGCATGCTTATTTGAAACATGTCATGCAGGGAGGGCAGAGTAGAAATGCACTAAAAACACAAATATTAGTTGTTGCACTTTGTGTCATTGTTGAATGTTGATTTGTGAGAACCTATTGCACTGAAATAATCACTAAGGAATGTGGACATTTTGTTTCTGTGTTAAACTCATTAAATGAATAGAAGCATTACTAAAAGCATTTGAATATGAAAATAGAAATGTTGGTTCAATAAACTTTGATTACCAGTATATATTTTGTTTTGTTTTTCTTTAAATTAGTAGCTATAATAATTGGCTAATTGAGAATATCCTACTGGTGGAAGTGCATGGTCACAATCTGGCCCTTTTTTTTGTAGCCCTCTCTATTATCAAAGTTGCCCATACCTGCCTTAAGGACATAAAAACCTGGATGGCCTGCAACTTCCTGATGTTAAACTCAGACGAAGTTATTGTACTATTGTCCTCCTGCATAAAATAAACTTCAAGGACTGCCCTTTTTCACCTACGTACATTGCAAAAATCAGGCACATCTTTTTCTCAAACAGATGCAGAAAAACTAGTCCATTCATTTGTTACTTCTAGGCTGGATTATTGCAATTTCTTATCATCAGTCCGCCTCAATAAGTCTCTTAAAACTCTCCCGTTGAGTCAGAATGCTGCGGCATGTGTATTGACAGGAACCAGGAAATATTAGCTTCTCTGCACTGGCTCCCTGTGAAATCCAGAATAGAGTTTAAAATCCTTCTCCTCATCTACAAAGCTCTTACTGGTCAGACACCATCATATTTTAAAGAGCTCATAGTACCCTATTACCCCACTAGAGCACTGCACTCCCAGAATGCAGGGTTATGTGTAGTTTGTAGAGTCTCCAAAGTACAATGGGAGCCAGAGCCTTCAGCTAACAAGCTTCTCTCCTGTGGAATGAGCTCCCTAGTAACCCAGTATTGTGTCACTCACCCGCCACCAGTGAACTGACTCATGAACAACTCCTTTTTATTTTCCTCTTTATTTTATTTGCAATTACTTTGGTTCAGTGCTGAGTCACGGCTCTCACTCCTTTGGTTCAAGGGGTGCGTGCAGAATGAACGAGTTAACTCAGAGAGACTCTCAGATTCGGAACTTAACCTGGCTCTTATGCACAACTGCACATGCGCCATACAGCAGCAGGATTTTTGATTCACTCCCACTTGCGACTCGAGTTAACTTGTTCCTCTTTAAGAGTCGTTAAAAAAAACAATACATTTGTGAATCACTACTCAGGAACAGAAGGGGAGATTGTGATCATATTTCACAGTTGTTCTGACACTGCATAGGTGAAACATTTGACTCAAAGGTCACTGTGACCTCAACATAGGTTTTTAGCCATAATCTAAGGAATTATTGCAATGCAATGCAGCTATTATTGATGTGTTTGACCATAAAAATCTGTTTTTTGTTTTGTTTAAACTGTACAGTGTTCACGCTGTTGAAATCGGTGGAAGCCAGGAGGGGGGAGGAAATGGAAGTGGGAGACTGTGGGGGGAGCTCAGCTGTGTGGGGCAGGAAGCCAGCTGCAGCTGGACCGCAGCATGTATTAACCTGCACTCACTGTCACACAATGTGCAGGCTGTGCCAGGGCCCAGTGTTTGCTGTCATCACCCAGCCCTTCTTTGATCGACCTCCAGCAACAGAGAGGCTGTTGTGCTACTAACAGCATCTGCTTCTTCTGTGTCAAAACTTCCATGATTCATTGTCTGTGATTTTCAAATCAGCGGACATGGTCTGCTGGTGCTGTCAGACTTGTTAAGACTAAAAAGTCCCTGCTTTTGTGAGGGTCAGGCAGGCCTGTGAAGCTAATTTTAGGAAGTGCAACAGTACAGCAGACATAGATGGTTATGAATGATTACAATCCTGAAATTACTTAAGTTCAGTTGAGCTCTCTTTTGTTTAAATGTGGTGGTATAACTCACTGAGCTTTCTGGCAGCTGACAAAGCGGAAAGGAATATCTTTACTCTTTGAATCAGTGGAGCTCTTGTGTTGTAGTGGAGTGGAGAAATACTCAGCGAACTAACAACAAGCAACAGTTATTTGGCTTTGAATTTGTTTTTAATTTGGCCTGTAGCAAGACTGGTCACAACACAGTTCAAGAAAGTAATAGTTACCAAAAGAGGCCGCTTGCGTTGGTGTTTCTTGGCCAACAATTGTCAGCTGGGTGTTAACAACACTAGTGGTGTGGCTCTACAGATGGTACAGTTGGTCCACCACTTTGGTCTGGACTGATATCTCCACAACTGTTGAATGGATGGCCATGGAATCTGCAGCACCACCGTTAGGTTGGCCTTTTGTTGGTCACTGTCCGCTCTGTTTCTGTCTGTTTCTGTTGTTTCTGTGGCAGTTTGGCAAAATATTTACTGTAGATTTATGCTCCCAAGTGGAAGAACCCTTTTGATTTCATGACCCATGGCCTCTATAGCACCACAAAAATGTTCTGCAACAACATTGTCTGTACCATTTAGCACTGGCAGTTCTTCATGTTCATTTTGATCACCTTCTGAGGTCTCAAATATGAAAGTGCTAAATCAGTTAGCACAGTTTTGGCCAAATCAAATCCAAAACATATTAATTTGGGATTAAACTCTTGAAAGCCATTGAAATTAATTGTAACGCATTAACGTCTCCCTCGTCATGTTACCCTGCCTTCTCCAGTACAGCTTGTATTTTGTGGTGTGATTTGTCGTTATGTATGTCTCCGTCAGGGCAGCCCTTATGGCAGGCAGCCTGGTGTACAGATGTATCCCAGACTAAACATCAGCCCACAGCTCACAGCTTGGGACAGCTCTGATACGAGCTGGCCAACAACTAAAGCTGGGGGATGCACCAGAAGAATTTTAAAATGCTGGCCAATTTCACTCACTTAACAATAGAATTTTCAGCCGTGTCAAGAATAAGTTAAGAAAGGCCAAAATTTTGATGATAAAATCCAGTTCGTCAGAATCCAGCAAACAGGACAGATCATCTGGGTCATCTTTTTCAATTGCAGATCCATTATTCTTCTACAGTTGTTTTAACGATCTTACAGAACCAGGATCGCTCTTTTGGCATCAGACAAGCAGGTTTTTGTTTCAGTGCATATTTCCCACTGTCCCCCTTCCTCTCTGTGAGATATTATGATGAGGTCCAGATGCTGGAAATTCGGATTGGGGATTGGGAGGTTGGTGATGGGGCTAGGGTTGAGACTTTGGGCAGCTGTGGCGTCAGATTTAATGTTAGTCACTGTTTCATCATAGTTCTCATCTGTGTAACGCATGCAATTTAATTTTCTCTGATCCTGTTTTTAATTAGTTGGTACTTCACTTAATCATCAGGCATACAGACATGCAAAAATGACAAACTTCCCAGTTCACTGCCTGTTGCAGCTTGAATCCAGTATAAGACTCTGGTGCTAACCTAAAACGTTATGAAGGGAGTGACTTCTCCCTTCAATGCCATGGTCAAACCCTACCCTCTGGACTTTGGACTGTCTACCGTGTGAATGCTGTCTCCCAATGCTGTGAGATTTTACAAAATTATAACAATGTAACACTTTACAACAGTCTTTATTCACACTAGACAGGCCACTAGAAGTCGCTTGTCAGGATAAGGTAAACATAGTTAATTGTATATATTGTCATGAACCGGCTCGGAGTTCAGACAAAACAAGTCCCTATTCCCTAAACAGAACCCGCTGTCTGAAACCTAGCTGGGGAATAGAACTCCAAAATAAATATATACACAGCCATTTACTTAGAACCAGCACTGCACCAACAACATGTGCTACCTGGGACTTACCAAGCTCACACCCCCCCCAAAAACCAGAAACCAAATACCTGTGTGTATCTCCCACAAGAATGTACCCTAGTGAAATAATTTCACACTCAAATGTGACGATGAACCTTCTCAAGTGTTACTTACCAGAGAAAGCCAAATCTAATTGCCACCATTACAAACTAGGCCAAAAAGCCACCAACACTGGTCCATTTAAACAGGACAAGCCCCCATTTTGTCATGAATCGGCTCGGAGTTCAGACAAAACAAGGGACAACAGTTTAAACAAAATAAATTTATTTAACCGATACAAACCTATACACAAAAGAACAAAGAAACTGGTAAATCAGTATTATCAGTGGTGTCGGGAGTGCATGAGTGTGGGTAAAAGTAATGTAAATAAAATGGATAACATAAAGCAACTCTAACAGAACCAGAGAGAGAGAGAGAGAGAGAGAGAGAATACCTAAGAATGTTTCCCTGTGGAGCTTTAAATCTAGCTCCTTGTGCTGTTTGTTTCTTGTTTTTGTTGCCAGTATGTTTCACATTTTGTGTGTATTCCAGCAATAATGAAGCACCCTATGGTAAATGACACAGTAAATGACGCATCCTCAAAGTACGCATTGCCCGACCACATCCGTTGGCCTTTCAACGTGGAGGCTGCAGTGAGGTGGGGCCCCGGCAGCAGCACATGTTGCAGGCTGGTTTTCCTCCACAGCTTTCTGGGAGCCCTGCAGACATGAAGGAGGAAGCTTGTCATGAGCTCACATATGCATAGAGAGTGCAGTGTGTGCACAGGGTCTTTGATGTCTCTTTGTGCAACAGTGGTGTGTAGGCAGGGAGGCACACATGGCGCACTGATGGTGAGGCATACTAGACGTGCATGAAATTTGTCAGTGCAGAGGCCCTCTCTCTCATATTTTTTTCATCCTCTTTCACTTCATGCATTGATGTACTTTCAGTTCAGTAAATGTTTAACTGTGTTACACCATCAAAACCAGTGAAATGTCTAGACTTGCTTGAGTCTATTACATAAGCACAATGTGGTGATGTGATGATGAGCAGATGTTGCTGTTTTGTCAATTATAAATTGTAGGTGACCAAACTAACAGCTTTGAAGGAAGATCCTCAGTGCTCCCGTGATTTATTTTTGATGATGGTTCTATGTTGCATGTGTGTTGGTTTCTATGTATTGCAAAAAATGGTGTGAAAATCATATCATCAAAATCAAAAGGAATGACATATATACACAAAAACGAAAAACATTGTGCTGAATGTTATATGCTTATCCAGAAGCCAAATACATTTAGTTGCAGAATTAAAACCGGCTCTTTAACTTCTGATTTTGGCAAATAAAAAAAGGTTCTTTCTTGCATTTCTACTTTATTTTACAAACCATATACCAGGACATTTTTAGATATATGCCATTAAAAAGGCAAAAATGTTACCAACTAATACCAAATGCTAATAAGGGCCTGGACATATTGATTTGTCCAACAAGCACTGCTCATTTTTCTTTTGAATTGGTATTCCTAATTTTTGCATTGTTTGTAGTGTTGTTAAATATGTGTGGGCTGCATTCAGCATCTGGAGTATACTAATTTTGTACTATTTTGAAATCTCATGCAGCCTGAGCATATGCATGACACCATAAAAAAAACTCCTCCCTCTCTCTCTTCTGCTGTCCTGCTGCTAGGCCGGCCTTCTAAACCCCATCCATGACAGTGTCCACATTGAGATTAATCTCCCCTTGCACAATACCCAGCTGTAGATCAAACCACGCAGATGGATGTGTTGGCCATGTGGAGTGAAGGAGGAGAGAAGAGAGTGTGCTAAGCCTCATTCAATATCAGCTAGAACGGCCTCTCACAGGAGATTTCCAAAGCTTTGAAGTGGAATTTCATACAGTCACACAGAGAAGCACACACCCACCCACACACAGTGCCCTGACTGATTTACTGTCATTTCCTACAGTCTCCCTGAGCCTCTCAGAACAATCGTATGGCTGAGAGGACAGCAGAGGAGGTGGAGGATATGGCCTTCTGTAAAGCTTGGGTGTCACACAAAGTTAACCACAACCTAATTGGCGTCTTTAGTGGAATTTTACTGGCGTCCTAAAGAGGCAAGCTGACAGGTCCAGACCAGAAGAGCCAGATGAGAACTTCCAGATAACAGGGCCTTTTTAGCAAAATTTTTTTTTTTTTTTTACTATATTCTGATTCTGATATCTGATTTACATTTACAGAGAGCAGATGATGCCTTGCCATGGCCACCCTCTGTTCTGCTGCCATCAGCATCAGCCACCGAGCTCTGGTTAAACACATAAATATCACAACATTGCAAACTTCATTTGTGGTCATTGTTTGTCAGAGGTCCCAACCAGAGGTTTTGTCAGAGGTGCAAAACCCCACATTACATTAAATGACAACATTTTTTAAAGCGGAACACATCAAAATCTGTTTCCAGGTGTTGGGGAGTACTACTGCATGTGAAAAAAAAGTAGCATATAGCCCAGACCTGGGCATTGTACGGCCCCCGGGCCACATACGGCCCTTTGGTTGACTCTGACCGGCCCGTGTAAGGTTAATTGGAAATTACAAAATAAACATATTTTCTAATTTTACCTCATGCATGGACTAAAGCTGCATTGCTTTTATTTTGAAGTTGTTTTTTGACTCACGTACATAATGATGCAATACGTAAATCAATACGTGCGCATGATAGCAGGTCACAGACGACTTTAGCCCTCAAAAATGTCCGCTCATGCTAAAAAAAGAAAGGTAGATGCCAAATGCAGGGTTTTCAACAAAACATGGACTGCTAAGTATTTATTTACTGAAGTCAGAGGTAAAGCCGTGCGTTTAGTTTGCGGAGAGCAGATCGCCGTGTTTAAGGATTACAATTTGAGTCGGCATTACGAGACGAAACACGCGGAGAAATACAAAAACTTGACTGATGCTGAAAGGACACGGACATCGGAAGCTTTGCTAGCTAAGCTACTAAAGCAGCAAGGCTTTTTTTACCAAGCTTCACACATCCAGGGATGCAGCAACCAAGACCAGCTTTGTGATATCCCACAAAATCACTAAAAACAGTAAGCCATTCTCGGAGGGGGAGTTTGTCAAAGAGTGCTTGGTGGACTCTGCAGTACTAATATGCCCTGAAAAAAAAAGAAGCATTTGAGCAAGTCCCGCTGTCCAGGCGAACCGTGACGAGAAGGATCGAGGACATTGCAGGGAATCTGGAGATTCAGCTGCAACGTGAAGTGGCAAGTTTTGACTTTTTCTCCTTGGCTTTGGACGAGAGCTGTGATATCCGTGACACAGCCCAGTTACTCGTATTTGTCCGTGGGATAACGGACTTCAAGATTACGGAGGAGCTGGCAGCAATGCGGTCAATGAAAGGGACGACGACAGGGAGCGATCTGTTCACGGAGGTAAATGCATGCATGGACACGCTGGGACTGAAATGGGACAGACTGGCAGGTGTCACAACGGACGGTTGACGGTGAGATTTCTCTCACTGAACAAGAAAAAAGAACTGAAAAACACCAAATGAGGTGGTTAGACTACAAATGTAGGCATGTAAAGGCACCAACTAGCAGTGAACTGGGACACTTTCTTTGGAGGCCTTTTTCTCAAAATCACAGTTCAGTGACAATCATTATTATAATATGATGTATCTTGCTTAATATTTGGAGTACAAAGACAATATTGTGATGTCTTTTGTGATGAAACTCAATGTGTTTTGGGGTGAATGTGACTGAAAATGATCACTAATATAATGAGTCACAAATGGTAAAAACGGTTTTTGAAAAACACATTTTGTTTACCATTGTTTCGGGAAATTTGATTGAATAAATGACATTTGTTGTAAGGCAACTTCACTTTTTCATTGCTTAATCATAACATATACTCTTACCAGCTTGTCAAAACAATGCTATTTACTGCTTTTTATAAAGAAATACAATTAATATTATGCAGAATTGAGTTCAGCCTTTTGGCCCGGCCCTCCACAATATTTTCTGTTTCTCATGTGGCCCCATGGAAAAAATAATTGCCCACCCCTGATATATCCTTTAGTGTCTCTAGAGGAAGCTGTTAGAAGTCCAATAAATGTCCTCAAGTGATGTCACTTGAGTCTGCGTCAATTGGGGCTGTAGACTACCAGTTTGAAAATGAAAAAATCCGCTGGTGTGGAGTTTACTAGACCTCCCAACTGTAGGTGGTTGAGTTGCATAGTGGCACTAGCTTTTGACAAGGCAGAAGAATGTGTGAAATACAAAGTGATTTCTGGTTCTGCTGGAAAGATTTTGATCCTTTTTTTAAACTTTTCATCATGAATCAGACAATGTTGAAGGAGTGCAATGCTAAATCGGTGGCATCGGTTTTCACTGATATAGCACTTTTCAACCTTAATGGTCCCCAAAGCGTTTTACAACTTGGTCTCATTCACCCGTTCACACACTGATGGGGATGGAGCTGGCCTCCATTGGGAGCAACTTAGGGTTCAGCGTGTTGCCCAAGGACACTTCAACATGTGGACTGGGGGAGCCGGGTTCGAACCACCACTTTTTCTTATAAAATGTATTCATATTTCTTCCACTTATAGTTGTGTGTGTCTGCATGTATTGACTTTTATTTTTTTATTCTCTTAACAAGACAGAGTATGATCAGGGAGGAACAGAGAACACAGAGAAGAGTCAGATGTTCAGATGGTTGAGTTTAACATGAATAAGTCGATGGTGCACTTCTACACTTCATCTTTGAGTCCATCCTTACCTCCACCATCACTATGTGGTAAGGACAAGTGCAGACTGTGGTGTATCATTCACTCCGCTGAGAAGGGTGCTGCAATCTGCCATCTCTCTAGGACCTGCAAGCCTCCTGGAACCTGAGGCAAGCAGGTAAGATTGTGGCCGACCCCTCCCACCCTGGACACCAACCTTTTTCAGACATTCCCCTCTGGCAGGAACCACAAGAACAGTTTCTTTCCAACTTCAGCTGGTCTCATCACCAAGGCCCAGGATCCCCACTGACACAGACTCTACCATCCCCCTAACCCCCATTGCACATCCTGCACAAACTGTATAGCTAAATATACAACAAAACATATACTGTACAGTCTTTATTTTATAATATTTCTTTCTTATTTTTATTGCAAATGTTTTATTTTCTATTTGTATTGACATGCTTTTTTGCAGTGCTTGCTTTTGAATGTTATTTTTTTTTTTTTCTCTGCTATGCTTATTTATGCACCAATATCAGAATCAGAAATACTTTATTGATCCCCAGGGAGAAATTATACTAGAGCAAATTTCTTGTATGTGAAAACTTACTTAGCAATTAACTTGATTCTGATTATGACAAGTTAGCTGCTTCTTGTCCGGTCAGACCCAGTGCTACAGTCCCGGCTCACACTGTAGATCTGCGGGCTCTCCACTGTTCAGCCTTTAAGTCTCACACATGACTCCAAACCCAGTCATCAGAGAAGATAAGGCTGACTGAAACATCAGATAAAATTCCCTTTTGGACAGATACCATACAGGACCAGTGATCCAACATGCAGTGATCTGGTCTGAAGCTGTCCTGTGGTTTCTTGAATTAGCAACGCCCCCTAGTGAGCATGCAAGTTATAGAGCCACAGAGTGAGCTGAATTCAATGATAGAGAATTCTGGAGTATAGGGAAGTTTGCCAATAGGTGTTTAATTTGCCAAAACCTTACTGTAAACGTACCCTCATCTTAACAGTGTCCAACAAATCCCTAAACTTAACCGTCCACTCCAACAGAATTACCTCTTCTCTCGAGTCAATTCTTAGGAAAATCATCTATTCTACACATGTTCCAGTGGAGCAGTAAGGACCTATAGTTGTGAATATTCAAGGTGTAAGGCATCTGAACCAGTCAAACAGAAAGGTTTGTACTACTTCCAATCATTTCAATTTATTTTCCTCCCTCAGATCCTTATATTAAGTGTGTGAAATACCAGATGACAATTGGGGCTTCTCACACTACCAAAACAGACTATGGCTACATCATGATCAGCTAATCAATCTGAGCAGCTACACACCACCACACATACATCCTGTATACCATGAACAATAAAATGCTGTTAACACTTTAAAACAGGTGTTATTGATCATTTTAGTGGTTTAGGGTTTCTTTGTGTTTTCCATGAGAGAAAAGAGGACTTTTATTGATTTATAATTACTGGACTTAGGAACCTTATTTCATTTGGCTCCTATGGAACAGTGCTATGGATATATAAGTTGACCATGAGATACACCATTGTTCACCTGTGAGCCTCTTTCAAATAGTGAGTGACACACTGGTGTTCTGGGGGGACAGATAAGCTTAAATAAAGGATGAATTTAAAGGAAATGGCACCAGAACTATCTCCACCTCTATTTACACCCAGACCCCAAGTACCCCACACAACATCCATTTCTCATTAAGAGAACCAAACTGTCCCTTGCCTTTGTGATTAAAGGGGCGAGCAATGTCCTGCCACATTACCACCCTCTCCCTTCATGCTATTGAGTGTGTGTGTGTGTGGTGTGTGTATTTTGTGAGGCCTCCCTATTGGTGCTAGCGAAGCGTGAACAACTGATGTAATACTGCCCCTGGATGACAGCAACCACCCAAAGCCCCCATTCTGTTAATACACGCACATAAACAGAGTTCTCTTTGGCAAAGCACCTGGCCTCTGGCTGTTTGAGCTTTAAGGTACACAGTTGTGGTGGTGCTCAAGTTTGTAACCAAGAGGGTTGGCATATCATCTGAGGATATTGAAACAGCAGACAAAAACCTCTTTTGCCAAATTCTCAAACTCATTACAAAAACTGAGCCGAAACACTGTAAGCATGTAGAATTACACCTCTCCAAGAGAAGATCTAATTGAGGGGAGGATACCATGACAATGCAGAATTTGAGAGCCACTCAAATGAAGT
Source organism: Enoplosus armatus (assembly GCF_043641665.1). Taxonomy (NCBI): domain Eukaryota; kingdom Metazoa; phylum Chordata; class Actinopteri; order Centrarchiformes; family Enoplosidae; genus Enoplosus; species Enoplosus armatus. Next base: position 26,174,340 of record NC_092188.1, read on the forward strand.
GTTGCCAAAGTGTTAGTATCTCACAGGGGATGTCAGAAGACATAAAACTGCTAAGAAGCAAGCGTTTACAATCCCCTCCTTTTACACATGGGATAAATAATGACTAAATAAATAAATTTCAATAGGGAATTTACCTAGCTCCACCCTCTCATTCTCCTGTATCAAAAGGTCCTGGCAAGAAAGAGAGGAGGGTGTTACAGAGAGGAAACATGAGGGAAAGTCTTCAAAACAAATTGAAAAAAGCTGCAGCATCTGGTCATGATTCTCCCAGAAAGGTCTTTTTCACTGGACCAGAATGTTTCCCCAAGGTTAAGTCAGCAAATAGACTCCCATCCACCCCTGCTCATAGATATATGTTGCACTACACACACTGTTTAACCAGGTTGGGATAATGATAGCTGAAGGCCATCCACAGAACACCAGACAAATGGGCAAGTACATCAAAAAGAGCCAGAACATGACCCATTACCAGCTCCAACAAACATGCGTGAAGTGAAGGTTCTTGACCTTGGGATAAAGAAATTATCTTATTTAAGTTTAAGTTTCAGTCACATGGTAACACATGGTTGTACATTGAAGGAGATGGTAACTCCTGTCCTTGGCTTCTGGTGTCAGATGTGAATGTGCTCTATGATCTCAGGCCACCCACTGACTCCTGGACGATGACCTTTAACCTCTTCCTAGTGGATGCGGTGAGCGGTTTTGGTCTGGTGTTCATAGACAGCTGATGAACACCTGAAGCAGACAACATCAGCATTTTCAGATCTGGCCTAGGACCCAACCTAGAACCAGAACCAGCACTGAGTAAAACATGCACTGAAAGTCTTGAATACCAATTGGCCAAATGCCTTTTAATCAGAGGTTTTATGCAGATATATATTGCTATTCTTTTTTGTTCTTGTCTCTGCAGTATGCTAATATTTTGAACTGCCCAACCACTATCCCCACTGAGGTCAAGAAAGATTAATGTATAAATTTGGTGATAGCCTATATTTTTATTTAACAAATTCCATAAGTGAGATCATTTACCATTTCAGAGCCTATCACTTCCACCTGCCCTGCAGCAACTCCATTCTCCCCACCATCACCTAGATCACCTGACTCCCACACCTGTTCCCCATCCCCTCATTACCCCTGCTGTATATATACCGGCCCACTTCCACTCATTTCCTGCCAGGCTTCCTCTGTTGTGCTTCCTTGTCTAAGTGGTCTCTGCTTGCTTGCCTGTTTTGGATACCTGCCTGCCCCTTTTGGACTTTTTGCCTCTTTGCCTTGCCCTTTGTTTGCCTTGGACTTTGCTTGCCAGCCTGTTACCGAACCTAGCCTGTCTCTCAGACTTGGCTTCATCTTTTTTCCTGAAAATCCTGTGTTGTCCTACCAGGTAATGGCAGCCCAGACACAGCTCACTGCTTCCTGACATAGGAATGGGTGTATCCACCAACACAAGAACAAACCCAGTGTTAGGGTTAGGGTTAATCAGTTTTTACAGCCTGCATACACAGTGTTGAATATCTGTCTTCTGACCCACTGGGACGTTAATTCATGCTGTCTGGTTCACAAAAAGCCCTAATGATATCATAATAAATCTCCCACTGAGACAACTGTCATACAAATGGGAACATACTCTACAAACTTACACAGGTACTACAAGTCCTCTTCACATCCAGTCTTCTCCCTCTACATACATGCTATAAACCTGTCAGGGAGGCCCATTATCTTCCCAGTCTGGGGATATTTAAGCCTAAACTCAAGGCTCCGGAGAGCTTTTTTTAAAAATACAAGTCTTTCTTCATCCTGCTGAGAGAGCTCCCAGCTGCAGGCAGGCTGAGGATGCTTGGTCTGAATCAGTCACAGGGTTTATGAGGACCTGCAGACATGACACACACTAACACCAAACAGCAGGCTGAGCAGTTCCTGGACACGAGCAAGGATCTGCCTGTCCTCAATCAAGCACGATCAGCTTTGATTTCAACATCTTCATGTAAAACAAGATTGTTCATTTTACTCTCTTTCAGTTTGGCAGTTGCACAAAACACAAATGCTTACATTGATTGCCTGCATTGTATGTTTCCTGTTCTGCTGACTACCTGTGTTACTTTCATCACTTGCCTACCACATTTGTCTTTTCATTGTAATCCTTTCTTCTCCTGCTTTTATCATTTTCCTTCTTGGTTTTTGCTTTTGTTTTTTAAATATCTGTTTTAATGTTGTTTTATTGGCTAACTCAACAAGTGGTCCAGGAACAGCAGTTGGAAATTTGCTATTTGGTACAGCAAATTCATTGGCAGACTGGCAGTGGTGTTGTCACAGCCTCATCCAGATATTAGTATTCATTCAGTTGTGTCCTCTGTTCTGCCATCTACTAACTCATGTCATTACAGATCCAGTCACTCCCTCAGTCCCTGCGGTAACCCTTTTCCCGCCATTCCCCTCACCTGACATTCCCCACCCACTTACTCACCTAATTCCCATTTCTCCAATCACCCATCAGTGAATATACAGCTCCACTTCCATGCTGTCTTTGACAGTTTGTATCTATCTAGCTTTCCAGCCTTTTTACCTGCCTGATTCTGCCTTTGTGAGCTGTTACAGGTGTTGCTGAAGACTTATTTTTACCTCAAAAAAAAAAAAAAGCCACACTACTGTACAGCCTGTCATCATTCAACCGCTGGCTGTCGAGGTGGTGTCCAGCAAACGATGTGGGCTTCGTAGATAATTGGTGGACTTTCTGGAGGAGACCTGGTCTGATGAGGAGAGACGGCATTCATCCCACTTTGGATGGAGCGGCTCTCATATCTAGAAATCTGACCGACTTTATTAGTGAACCAAAACCGTGACAACCCAGAGTCCAGACCAGGAGGCAGAGTCGCAGTCCTACACGCTTCTCTGCGCTTCCATTAGAGCAGTTACCCACCCAAAACCCCATAATGACTGTGTCTGCCCCCCGACCACTTAAATTAATTCAACCAAAGTTAAACAGGAGAGGAGTCATTAATAAAAATCTAATAAAAATCAAGACCACCACTGCTATAGGCCAAAACAATAGGAAAATTAAGTGTGGACTGTTAAACATCAGATCTCTGTCATCTAAAGCTGTATTAGTAAACAAGCTAATATCAGAGAATCATATTGATCTACTGTGTCTGACAGAAACCTGGCTGTGTCATGAAGAGTATGTCAGCCTGACTGAATCCACTCCGCCCAGTCACACTAATACTCACATCCCTCGAGGCACCGGCCGAGGAGGTGGAGTTGCAGCCATCTTTGACTCAAGCCTGTTGATGAACTCTAGACCTAAACTGGATTATAACTCATTTGAAAGCCTCGTTTTGAGTCTCTCACTCCCAACCTGGAAAACACTGAAGCCAGTCTTATTCATTATAGTCTATCGCGCTCCAGGTCCATACTCTGAATTCTTATCTGAATTCTCAGAGTTTTTATCAGGTCATTATCGTAGGGAATTTTAATATTCATGTGGACGTTGAGTTAAGGATAGCCTTGGTACTGCATTTACCTCTTTATTGGATTCGATCGGGTTCTGTCGGAGGGTACAGAAACCCACTCACTGTTTTAATCACACCCTCGACCTGGTTCTGACATATGGACTTGAAATTGAACATCTAACTGTCTTTCCACAGAATCCTTTGTTATCGGACCATTATTTAATAACTTTTGAATTCCTATTACTGGACTACACGCCATTAGGCAAAAAAGCTTACACCAGATATCTATCTGATAGTGCTGTAGCTAAATTTAAGGAAGTGATTCCATCGGCATTAAATTCAATGCCACGTCTCAATACAACTGAGGACTCCTATGCTAACCTTCGTCCCTCTCAAATGGACAATCTTGTTGACAGTGCTGCAGGCTCAAAGCGATTGACACTTGACTCTTTTGCCCCTCTTAAAAAGAAGATAATAAAACAAAGAAAGTCGGTTCCATGGTATAACACCCAAACCCGCAAATTAAAGCAAACAGTGCAGAAACTTGGCGCTTATATAACTTATAGGAAGGCCCTCTGTAAAGCCAGAGCAGCCTATTACTCAACATTAATAGAAGAGAACAAGAACAACCCCAGGTTTCTCTTCAGCACTGTAGCCAGGCTGACAGAGAGTCACAGCTCTATGGAGCCATGTATTCCTATAACCCTCAGCAGTAATGATTTCATGAGCTTCTTTAATGATAAAATTCTAACTATTAGAGACAGAATTGATCACCTCCTGTCTTCAGGTAGTACCTTACCTTCAAACACAGGAATCTCAGAAATAGCTGTAAAACCTGATGTATATTTAGATTGCTTTTCTCCCATTGACCTTCACCAAATTACTAAAACCATCTCTTCATCTAAGCCATCAGCTTGTCTCTTAGACCCCATCCCTACCTGGCTGCTCAAAGAGGTTTTACCTTTAGTCAGCACTTCTTTACTAGACATGATCAATCTGTCTTTATTAACAGGCTACGTACCACAGTCCTTTAAAGTAGCTGTAATTAAACCTCTTCTTAAAAAGCCCACTCTTGATCCAGAGGTTTTAGCCAACTATAGACCTATATCTAACCTTCCCTTTCTCTCCAAGATTCTTGAGAAAGCAGTCGCCAACCAGCTGTGTGACTTTCTACGTGACAATAAGTTGCTTGAGGACTTTCAGTCAGGTTTCAGAGCTCATCATAGCACAGAGACAGCACTGGTGAAAGTTACAAATGACCTAACTGCATCAGACAAGGGACTTGTCTCTATACTTGTTTTGTTAGATCTTAGTGCTGCCTTCGACACCATTGACCATCATATCCTATTACAGAGACTGGAACATTTAATTGGCATCAAAGGAACCACACTAAGCTGGTTTAAGTCGTATTTATCAGATCGATCTCAGTTTGTACATGTTAATGATGAATCCTCCATGTACGCCAAAGTCAGTCATGGAGTTCCACAAGGTTCTGTGCTTGGACCAATACTATTCACTTTATATATGCTTCCTTTAGGGGATATTATTAGAAAACACACATGATACCCAGCTATATTTATCGATCAAGCCAGAAGAACCTCATCAGTTAGCCAAGCTCCAAGCATGCCTTGAGGACATAAAGACCTGGATGACCTGTAATTATCTGATGTTGAACTCAGACAAGACAGAAGTTATTGTTCTGGGCCCTGAACACCTCAGAAACACAGTATCTAAGGATATTGTTACCCTAAATGGCATTGCCCTGGCCTCCAGCGCCACCGTGAGGAATCTCGGAGTTGTCTTTGATCAGGACATGTCCTTTAACTCCCACGTAAAACAAACTTCAAGGACTGCCTTCTTTCACCTCCGTAACATTGCAAAAATCAGGAAGATCCTGTCTCAAACAGATGCAAAAATTAGTCCATGCATTTGTTACGTCTCGGCTGGATTATTGCAATTCCTTATTATCAGGCTGTCCCAATAAGTCCAGCTGATCCAGAATGCTGCAGCACGTGTACTGACAGGAACCAGGAAAAGAGATCATATTTCTCCTGTATTAGCTTCGCTGCACTGGCTCCCTGTAAAATCTAGAATAGAGTTTAAAATCCTTCTCCTGACTTAGAAAGCTCTTACTGGTCAGGCACCATCATATCTTAAAGAGCTGATAGTACCCTATTACCCCACTAGAGCACTCCGCTCCCAGAGTGCAGGGTTGCTTGTGGTTCCTAGAGTCTGCAAAAACAGAACAGGAGCCAGAGCCTTCAGCTATCAAGCTCCTCTCCTGTGGAATCGGCTCCCAGTTTGGGTCCGGGAGGCAGACACACCCTCTACTTATAAGAGTAGGCTTAAAACTTTGCTTTTTGATAACGCTTATAGTTAAGGGCTGGCTCAGGCCTGCCTGGACCAGCCCCCTAGTTATGCTGCCATAGGCCTACACTGCTGGGGGACTTCCCATGATGCACTGAGCTTTCCTCCTCTTTCTCCTCATCTTTGCACATTCATCACAGTCCAATGCATGTTACTAACTTTATTTCTTCCCCGGAGTTTCTTTGTGCTTTGTCGTCTCGCAGGTTGCTGTGGATCGTGGTCCTGGTACGCCTGGGTGCTGCCGCCATGGGCCTGCCTGACTCTTATCACTACAGTTATTATGTTTAGTCGTAGTTCTGTTACTATTAAAGCTGCTATTATTAATCTCAGCTAGTATTACAGCTGTAACTACTATTATCAGTCATATTTCCAGTATTATTATAACTATAGCTGCTATTTCTACTGCTAGTGCTGCCATACATCTCTGCCTGTCTGTCTGTCTGTCTCTCTGTCTGTCTATCTGTGTCTCTACGTCTATCTCTCTCTCTCTGTCTCTTTCTGTCTGTCTGTCTGTCTGTCTGTCTCTCCCCCCCCCCCCCCCCTCTCTCTTTCTCTCTCTCTCTCTCTCTCAAACCCAACCGGTCAAAGCAGATGACCGCCCACCTAGAGTCTGGTTCTGCTTGAGGTTTCTGCCTCTTAAAAGGAAGTTTTTCCTTGCCACTGTCGCCAAAGTGCTTGCTCATGGTGGGAACTGTTGGGTCTCTGTAATAACATTATAAAGAGTCGGTCTAGACCTGCTCTATTTTGTAAAGTGTCATGAGATGACTTGAGATGAGATGTGATTTGGCGCTATATAAATAAAATTGAATTGAATTGAATTGAATACAGCCCTAGGCTACCTCAAAAATAATATGGTTTCCATGGCAACAATAAAATGTCATTTGCTGACAGACATAGCTCAATGAGTGTTTGCTAAAAATGTTGCTGAGCTAATAACAAGGAAAAGGAGTAGTTAACCATTGCAGGAAACAGACAAGGTGTTGTAGGATTAGGGGCATACCCTTTGTGGACAAATTCTCTTTTCTGAACCACCCTGAACTTTTCAAACATGATGGCCTCCACCGCAACCACACAGGTTCACAACTTTTATTGAGGAATATTGAACTGACCTTACTGTGTAGCAAGGTTTCCTATCCCCACCCTGATGCCCAGTAACAGCCTATTCTGAATCCACCTGTTGTATCTTTTAATTCAATTTGTGCTACCACTTATAATAGTAATGCCAGCATTCCTGTTCTTACTAGCAACAATCACTATGACGATAATATAGACTGCTGCAAGGAACTTACCTCAACTTTGTTTAAAAACTACTTGTTATCAGAAATACTTTATTGAAATTGTACAGTACCGGTGCTCCCTTTCAAGAGTAGAAAGTAGCATAAATTTAGATTAAATGTACAAAATAGAAAATAAAAATATACACATTTACAGTATTTAAGTGAAAAATAAAAGTAAAAACATTATCATTATGCTTCAAAGTTAATGGTAAGGCCTCTGTTCTTTGTGTCCTGATTTACAGATCTCCAAATGACTTCATCAGTGAATTATCTGAACTGTTGACAGGATTTTAATATTTGGTGACTTAAATATTCATGTCTGTTGTCCCTCTCCACCTCTTGCCAAAGAATTCTTACTCCTTATGGATTCTTTTAATCTTGTTCTGTCAATAACTCATGCAATGCATGTCAAAAAACAGCTTGACCTATTCCAAAACTGCCAGTAAAGAACTGGAGAAAGTAATCCTTCAACAGCTGCTACCATTCCTTAACAGCAATAAAATTTTAGAGAAGTTTTAGTTGGGTTTTGAGGCACACGACAGCACAGAATCCGTACTGTTGAGGGTAATCAATAATTTCCTTGTAGCAGCCAATGGTGGTCACTCTTCAATATTGGTTCTTTTAGATATCAGTGACACAGTGGACCATGTAATACTTTTTTTCAATATATTTGTTGATTTTCTAGGACATAACAACACACAACACTTTGAAGGACAACACCCCCCTCCCCCACTTGGCTCACAGAAACAAATATTCATATTCAAGTATGATCTTATGCCACTGTGTTTTATATAGGATTTAGTCAGTTATCCAGCTCAGTAGTATGCACTTTCTTGCACAGAATGTTAACATTTTATAAAGTTTCCCTCATATCTATCAGTAATATAGCCATTTGGTATCCCAAGTAGCATGCATATTGGGTGACTTTCTAGATTAATGACAAAGATTTTATTAAGGTCCTGCCCTATAATATGCTAAAGCCTCTGTATTTTCCAGAGACCATAGGTAATGGGTGAGACTACCTGTCACTTTTGTGCACTTGAGACATAGAGGAGAGAAGTCAGCATCAAACTTATGGTGTTGGGAAGGAGATATATGAGCTCTATGTAGGATCTTGAGTTGAATAGCTTTTATTCTATTACAGACATTTAAAGTTGTTGCACTCTCCCAGGCATCAGCCCATTCGTCATCTGTAATGTCTATATTAAGTTGCTTTTCCCATGTTTCCTTTACATGCAGGGTACCTCTAGTACCATACTCTTTGAGTATACTGTGGAAAAAGCTTATAGAATTGCCCCCCTGTAATAAAAAGAGCTGCCTCTCTGTGAAGAACTTTGATTGGAGAGTAATTTAGTGTCCCTCCTAACATAATCCCTTATCTGTAAGTATAAGAAAACAATCCTGTTTTTGAATATTGTATCTTTCGGTTAATTGACTAAAAGACATTAAAGTGGTTCCATCCAATAAATCACACAGATTAGAAATGCCTTTAGTAGCCAAGGGCCGGAAACCAATGTTTGTTGTACCTTGCAAGAAATCAAGATTATTCCATATTGGAGTGAAGACAGAGGTGATTTGAGATCTACCCTCTAACCTTCTTATAGCCAGCCATGCTTTAATAGTGCACACTGTAATGGGGTTGTTACAAGCAAGTTTCAAGCTTTTTTTAGAAATAAGTTTGTTAAGGGAAATTTGGACATGGAGCTTTCTATATCAAACCATAAAGATGTGGGCTCTTTGTGTACCCAGTCAGCTATAAGACGTGAGTGAGCACTAAGGTGATATTTTCGGATATCAGGAAGGTCAAGACCACCCTCTGAAGATAAGAGATGTAATGTAGCCATGTTGAGGCGTGGCCTCTTCTTAACCCATATGAAGGAACTAACCAGCTATTCAAGTTGTTGATAATTTTGTATGAGAAGAGAATTGGGATCATTTGCATTGGATATAATAACCTAGGAAGGACATTTACGTTTTTTTTGTAGACTGCCCAGAGGCATTGCTTCTGGCTAGTTTATTCTGTACCCTGAAAACACACTGATGTTGCTTGCTGATATTCTCAATAAGGGTAGGAGTAGATTGTTATCCACATAAAGAGTAAGAGTAATCTTATGTTGTTTGTCTGCTATGGTTAGCCCATGTATGTCAAGGCTTGTCCTAATTGCCTCGGCCAAAGGCTCTATGGCTAGAGCAAACAGGAGAGGTTTAAGAGGACAACCCTGCCTTGTACCCCTCTGTGCAGAAGTTGGAAGATTGTAAACCATTAGTAAGCACTGCAGCCAGAGGATTATTATACAGTAACTTAACCCATCGAATAAACTGTTCGCCTCAACCAAATTTATATAACGTGTGAAACAGATAAGGCTATTCAACACGGTGGCATGCCTTGTCCGCATCCAATGAAACAACCAGACCATCTATTGACTGCTGATGAAAAAAAACTGAATTGTGTTTAGTAACCTGCGCATATAATTACTTGAGTTATGCCCTTTAATAAAACCAGTTTGATCCTCATTAATAAGCAAGGGAAGTAAATCCTTGAGACACATCGCAAGTATTTTTGAGAGGAGCTCAAATTGTCATTTAATAACGAGATTGGCCTGTAGGAGGCACAGTCCTCAGGCTGGTTACCCTTTTTTAAAATTAAGGAGATATTAGCTTCCCTCAAAGACATTGGTACAACACCCCTTTCAAAAGAGTCATTAAACATGTTTAGCAGAGGATCAACTAAAAGTTCTATAACTCTTTGTAAAACTACTACTAAGCCCATCTGGTCCAGCCGATTTTCCAGACTGTATCCCTTTAACCCCCTTTAGCGTGCAGTATCTCTTCTTTAGATATAGGAGCATCGAGAGCAGATTTCTGATAATCTGACAGGCTGGGTAGATTAAGGGAAGTGAACAAAGTATCCATTAACTCTGGAGCGTCATCTTGTAGCTCTGGTTTATACACATTTTCATAGAAGTTCTTAAATGTGTCATTGATGGTTGTAATATCAAATGATTGTCTACCATGACAGTCTGAAATTGAAGAAATATTTTGGGAATCCGCCAATTTCTTTGTTAGATAACCTAACTATTTACCTGCTTTGTCCCCATGTTAGTGCATTTTCAAGTCTCCTTGACGATGGATGTTTAACATAGCCTTTCTCAGACAATTTAAGTTTGGATTCCAAACTTAAATTGCCTTTTGCTGTGTAAGATATGATAAGGCCTCTTGAGAAGGCTTTGGATGTTTCCCATAGCAGTGATGGGTCTTCTGTAGAGGGTGAGTTAATAGATAAAAATGATATAAACTTTTGATCTTTCCGAATTAAAATGTTCAAAATAAAGCACTGTCTTCTCTTAACCCGAAGAGAACTAGAGAGTGCACGGGCCCATAATATATATAGTATAGTATATATATGTGTATATATGTATATATGTACGTGTATATATATATATGTGTGTGTGTATATGTATATATGTGTATATATGTATATATATATGTGTATATATACACACACACACACATAAACATGAGAAGGAAATTAAGATGTTTTAGATTTTAGTCAGGCAGCCTATACCAATCGGTACTCACAACATGTTTCACATCCAACACAAACGCACACACAAAAAAGAAAACAAGCAAACAAAAAAAATACTGCGCATACCCAAATCTTGAGTTAGTCCAAAATTCACGTTACCAACTGGGGTCACATCCAAACGAGTTGATGAATTGTTCCACTGCAGCCGGGTCTTGGAACGTCTTGGTAGAGCCGCAGTAGGTGACTTTGAGCGACGCCAGGTAGAGTTGGCTGTACTCAGCACGGACGGACCTCAGGGGTTTCTTCACTTCATCAAAACATTTGCGCTTGCAAAGAACAGCAGCAGTGAAATCCTGGAAGATCATCACCGTAGCCTTCCCATGCTTCAACGCCTGATCCTTTTTCCCCTTCCCCCTAGATGCATTCATCATGAACTGTTTATCCAGATAGTTGTGGTATCTCACCAGTATAGGTCGTGGTCTCACTGGAGGGGAGAGGCTTGGGAGCCGAGAAACAGCGTGCCCTCTCCAGCTTTTATCGGCCCGTCAGGATTTTCAGCAGCCAAGTCTCAAAAAATTGATTATTACCCACAGCCTCCTCTGGGAGTCCAACAATGCCTATGTTCTTTCTCTTCCCACGGTTCTCCAAGTCCTCAATGTGTTCACTCATGTCAAGCACCTGTTTTTCCAGCCCTCTCAGTTTGCCCTCGACAGGATCAACAGCATTTTCCAGCGCCGTGACTCTAGTCTTTGCTTCCGTAACAGTGCATTTGTAGTAACTGCAACAGTGGCCTAAACTTTTCATTGATGGCTTTGGAAATATTGGCCATAATCTCAGAAACCACCTCCCGGAGCACTGGTTCAAACGCACTAGCTGTTGCGTTAGCTTCTCCACTAGCTTGTTGGCTAAGCAATGAGACATGTTGTCAGACTGTCTCAAAAAGTAGTAATACTCGTTACGTCTTACAAAACTGTAAACGTTTGCAAGATGTAGCGTTTTTTTAGGTTATAATAAAGACAATTAGCATAATGGCGCACCAGTTCAACTAAGCCTGACCTCTCTTCAAGCTGCCATCTTGAGGGGCTCCATACAAAATGTCTGGCACAGCTCTTGACAGGCCTCACTCTTCATCACAGATAGAACCTTCTGTGTCACTGTTAACAATTCATCCTCAACCCAGCGTATCTGTCATGTGGAGTCCCTCAAGGTTCAGTCCTTGGTCCCCTCCTATTTACTACATCTATATGCTTCCGCTAGTCAAAATTATTCAGAATCACAATATCTCATTTCCCTGTCACGCAGATGACACCAAGCTATACCTCCTCATCCAACCCAATGAGCAGATTGGACCCACTACGCTCGCTAACTGGATGATATTAGCGGATGGATCACAACCACAATTGTCAAATCTAGCTTTTTCCAGCTCAGATTTATATCCAAGATCAGGACTTTATCACCTAAAGATTTAGAAAAAGATTGTTCTCTTAGTGTTTAAAGCCCTGCATGGTCTTGCTCCTCAGATCTCCAGATCAAGGGCTGTTCACCATCCCACAATCTCACCAAAACCTTTTGGGAAACCTTCTCAATAAGTGCACCAAGACTGGAATAGTCCCCCTGAAAATATGAGAACAGTAAAATATCTTGACTCCTTTTTATAAGGTGTCTTTTCTTTCTTTTTTTGTTGGTATTTGCCTTGAATGGAGAGAGACAGACGAGAGAGACAGGAAAGACGGGAGACAGAGAGGGGATGACACTCTCATGAATGTTTTAGAACAAGCCTTCTCCCTCGTCAGAAGTTCTCTAGACTTTGAGAGAAGAAAGAACATCACAAGCTATCCCACTTAAGAATTCCCTTCCCCTGCCTTCCCCTTGCAAAGCAATAATTATTGAGGAGCTTTATTTCAGCTTTATTTTTTGTAGTTATCCAAATATACTTCTGTTTATGTCACGGTCCTTTTCTATGTGTAAAGTCTGTGTGGAATCTCACACACAGACTTTTTTTGTTGTTGTGTGTTTATCCGTAGTCATCTGTAGTGTTTGGCGCAACATCCAGGCTTCTTCAATCCTCCCACCAGGATACAGATACACAAGGATACAGGAGCTCAAGGCTGAAAGCCTACTGATATACACTACACGGGTAGTACACTGAAATACAATAGACTGAACTGAGGAAAAAAATACTGGTCATCATTGGGGTTTGGATTTGTTATTTTTGTTTTTCTTATATGCTGGTTCTCATGTTGTTAGGGTTAGGGGTCAAACAAACTGCTATTTGAATATCTGGTAAACTAAGAACATTAGCCATGGTTCATTCACTCCCAGAGCGTCAGAAGAAGGGATCTCTAACCAACACTTTAAATCATATGTGTTACACATAAATACGTGTCTGTGTTTATTTGTGCACTATGTATTTATGCATGTATTTAAGTACAATGTCTTATCTGATAATATTTTTGTTTGGTTGCTTTTGACGTAAAGCACGTATGCGCAAACCTGGTTTGTTTTTAAAGTGCTCTATCTCTAAATATATTTGACCTCTACCTTGACTGGTTCTCAATTGATCCCACAAGGTGATGGCACTGAAGACCAGTAGCCATTACCTGGTTACTGGCTAACCACAGCTCAGCTCATAAACTAATGCTGAGCAACTGAGACAAACAAACCTTTTGCAGTTGGTCACATAACTAAGCCTGCTACCAGAGTTTTAAGAGATATAGGTGCATTTCTCACTTTCTGTTTACCACAAATACATATCAGAATTGTGTCAAAACATCAGGATGACTGAAACAGTGACTGCACAAATGCAATAAAGGAAAACTCCCTTCTTGTCAATCATTTTGGGAAACTAACCAATCATGTAACAACTACCAATCCTCTGTCATTAACCAATGGAATCTAACACGGACCACCTTCAAACCTCATTTTGAAGGAAGATGGTACTTTTTGGGGGGAAATCTAAATTGGTCCTACTCAAGACTCAAGAACCATACTGAACTTGAACTTCTATCTGAAGTCATTAAGACATGGTTAAATTCTACAAGCTGTGTTTGAGTTCAGGAGCTGGATCTCTCAGAGGACACAGCACATGAAGGTGGGATCTTCAGGCTTTGAATTCTGCCAGTCCAGGATGTGAATAATTATGTGATGTATATTTCCACCTGGTCATTTTCCGTGTGGTGTATATCTGGAAACGTCTTGAATAATGACATCTGGTCACAGGCCTTTGCATTTACACATGCTTTTAATACATGTTCTTGTTTTATGACTTATGCCTGCATTGTGATCAGATCTCAGTATGCAAAGGGTAGGTGGAGCTGGTGGACTTGTGAACAAACAGCAGATCTGAGCTTAAGGGAAGCAATGTATTATACTCTCAAGGGACTGCTGTGACCTACAAGGCTAGAGTCACAGAGCTGGTGCACTATTATAAAATAAAGAACCAGTCGTTAATGAGTCACTTTGCTCGTGGCGGGTGAGTGAGACGAACTGGATTACTTCAGAGGTGGCCTTCCCATATCACTAATCACAACTAAGTTATTATTATTAGTTGCATAAGTATATGTATTGGTATTGAATAAACAGGGTTGTACAATTTATGACTTGTAAATAAATCATAATACAATAGATTAATTCTAAACATTGGTGCTAGGCAGAAAATGAAATTCAGGTGGATTTTAAGAGAAAAAAAATCCAAATGAAAAGAGGTCAGGACTGAATCCTCAGGGGAAGCTGTACTGTTTTCAAACACATTTGAATGGGTACTCTAAAAAAGCCTGGAGACTGTTCTGCTGCCAATGACGCAACCTGCATACAATTACCATTAATGTGGCTGGAGCGCTTCAACAATGTGGATGTGTGTGTGTGTGTGTATACTCCCAACATTGGTTTGTGTGTGAATTTGTAATGCAATTGTCCCTGTGTGCGTATTAAACACTGACAGTGAAAAACGGGTAATATGGGGTGATGTTAACTCACACAGTGAGGGAAGGTGGGGGCCAGAATCTAATAGAGATGAGAAAGAGGCTGGAGCTGAGGTGCAGCCAGTCCGCACGTAGGCCACCAAAGAAGGGGAGGGGGAGGAGGGTGCTGAGGAGAGAGGGGGCTACCAGCCTGGGCTCTGGTTGGCAGAGATCTGATGGGGTGAATTCTCACGTCGCTTGCTGGCACGCAGTGATCTGAGTGGATCACGTCACAGAACGGGCATGAATGCTCATTGTGGGATATGATGAATGTAATCATTCATGTCGTCTTCAATTTGAGCTGATGAAGAAAAAGGAGGGCGATGCTGAAAAAGGGCTTTTTTTGGTCAAGGAAGTCAATATCTCGGCCAAGTGTGGTTTTCAAATTCATCCTGCCATTGTCCCGGACTTTCAGGAAGTTATATAAAGTGATAGTTTAAAGTGACGGTATCCTGCTTGCTTACAAAGCTCCATTTAATACCTCTTGCTTAACAGGGATTCAGCTATTATGTCCAGTCAGAGCACTTAAAGGTTGTCTGGGTTTCTTCATGGCTCACTAAATTCTAATCACGTGCTACCACAATCCCAACTTCCTCAGCTATATATACTATAGCTGTAGTGAGACATACCTGGGGCTTGGTGTTAGCCTTGCTCCAGCACACCACATGGGCGGGGCCTGTCCCAAACTTCACACACATTCCCCTCATCATCGTAGCTACCATGACATTCGAACCAACATACTTGCATTGTTCCCCACCACTCCCAGTGAAATGTCAGGGCCCCTCTGTTCATGTGACATAAATTCCTTTTGATTTTTCCTCGGTCCCCCAGTCGCAGGAGCTGTTTGGGCAGAACCGTGTATCATTTGAATATCAAAGAGTGTAAGAAGTTGGCCAGACAATCTGAACCCATGTCTTTTGGCCTTACATGCAGTGAAATGTGACTGTTGGTGCAGGAGCAGTTGGAGGAACAATGCATGCCTTGTCAGAAAGGGAGCAATAGTTAGTTTCTCATGTATCTGTATCAAACAGATTATTACCCAGAATTTTTATGATCTACGGTTAACAAATCTTATATAAAACCATCTATCTCCATTGTCCCTTTTTTTGTTAGCAAAGATAAATGTACAAAACATTGCGGTAAAGCTAGGGGGCTCCTCACTTTTGACCGGTGCTGACGGTTCTCTCATCTGTTGAAATGACATCCACAGCAGATAATATTTAGCTAGTTACTGTTAAATATGCAAGTAACTCGATGACAAGGCCAAAATGAAACACGATTGTTCTTGGCAGCACTCTGTAATACCAATAGATTCAGTTGTTGCAGTCCAACATCACCAACAGTGAGTAATGAGTCTTCTCAACTGAAAGGATCATATGTTTGCGTCACAGTAATCCCGGGTGTCAGACTCTTCATGTTAAACTTGGATTCATATCTGTGATTTAAAGTGACCAACTTAGTTCTGAATGAGGACCTCCACTATTTGGAGCAAGTAACTCATGAAAAATAAGCAAGAAATTTAGTAGGCTTAAGCTGTTGTAACAATGTGTCAAATACATCAATTTCATATCTTCTGCTGTTCATCTCATTTACAGGTTGAAGCTACAAATTGTGAACATTAATTAGGCTGCCAATCAAAGCTGCAGTGATTCTGCCTTCTCACCCATTTTGCCAGATCTAAATAGATTTTATGTTTGACCAAAGAAATTCAACTTGTGGTTGTAGGATGGAGATCAATATTCTTTTTTTTGTGTTGAACTGATGAACTTAATTGGGTTAACATTAAGGATGATATCCTGTTCATTCATAAACGTGTTTCATCTCTATCTTTCAGCAACTGAGGAGACCGAGCTTTTAAACATGGAAGCATTAGACATTCCAAATGAAATCCTAGCCCAAGTGGGCCCAACTAGGCTGTGAAGTGGAATGGGTTATGGGTAGGATCATGTTCTTGGAATTTGGATTAAGTTCTTGGAATGACTTTAATTTCTTTGAATTTGACATTCAGTATTTGGAATGGTTTAGAGTTAGGATCGTATTTTTGGAATTTAGATTCAGTTCTTCGAATCAGATATTCAGTATTTGGAATCAGATTATTGTCTTGGAATTTGAGCTGATAATGTGCAATGAATAAAGCTATTTAAATTACATTACTCTTACATTAATTTCAAAGCAGCAAAGTGATCAATTACCCCTCTCTCAATTAGTTCCCTCTCCATGGAAAGTATGACCAGTGCATTCAGACATTCCTGTCCCATTGTGTTTTGCAGGAATGTCTTGATTCTCTTTAAGGTCGAGAAACACCTCTCAGCTTCAGCATTATGGGAGTGGTTATGAGGAAAGCCACAGTCTCAAGGAAAGTCTCCTGGAGGTTGTACCTCTGTAGAACCTCGTACAGCGCAAGTGTACCCAAATACACATGAACCGTACTCAAGACCACCTTTTCAAGTCGACCCAGCGAAAAATAAGGTCATGATTGATGCTGCATTCTTGCAAGTTGAACAGTAGGTTCGGGTCCAGTCTCCAGACTTCCCTCAATGCCCAGATTTTTTGCATTATACCGGAGTTTGTAAATCTGATCTAAATCTGTGGCGACATTCCCACCCTGGTGCACTAGTAGTGATGCGTTTTACGTCAACCAGCAATGATTGCTTTGCCAGAGCTGAAGTGGACGCAACCGTAGCAACCGCCATGGCTACACGAGAGCCATTTGGAGACACAGTCCAAGAGCTAGTGGCGAGCAAAACGAAGATAACAGAGAGAATATTGGACTCATTTCACATCATAATCTGAAATGAATGTAAATGTTGCTCAGTGTCTTCTGGATAAATAGGCAACTGTTAGCTAACACATTCACCATAGCAACTTTATATGGTGATAATATATCAATGTTTACAGCTTGTTGTGTTGTCCCCAAGTAGCCAAAAGAAGATTATTTTGTCAAACTACAAGAATTAACTGTCATGCTCAACTTTTCTTGTGTCACAGATTGCAGCAAACGAAGTGGATGCAGTGAGGAAAACATTCAGGTCATGCGAGCCAGGAACAGGTTAAATATCAGATTTTGGTTAGAATCGATTGGTAGATTTCAGATGATGGCAAAGTTTGTTCTAGGTTGAAAATGGCTGGAATTATCCTCTGATGTGTGTATCCTCTGAAATGCACTTTAAACACACATTTTTCAGTGTTAAGAGAAATGGTAAAGATTTTACAATTTTAAATGTACCATGTCTTTTAAGAACAATGTGGGGTCAGACTCATTCAGCGAGCTAACCCAGAGAGCTGGGTTAGCTGGGCTTTTTTTATGAGCCTGTTAAGAAATGACAGCTTAAGCTATTAAAGTCGGTAAACAGTTGAAAAGAAACTCAGTCATCATTATCATAAAACAATGTGTTAACTCAAATTCCAATATTTGATGTTTCTCATTCGAATTCTTTTCCCAAGAGCTTCTGGGAAGAAATAACAACTTAACATATCAAGGTTGGGAAAATGTACCTATCTCACCCAAAGAAGCTCAATATGAACATCTGCTATCTGGAGAGAAATCCTTTAAAGGACTCATATCGATGGGGGGCCCTGGTAGCTCACCCGGTAGAGCGTGTACCATTACCATTACCGGATCGATTCCAACCCAGGCCCTTTGCTGCATGTCATCCCCTTTCCTGTCTCTACAGCTGTCATTATCTATTAACAGCAGAAATGCCAAAAAAAAAAAGCACCTTATGTGGTCCTTCATATTCAAGTTGTTATTGGTTCTAAATGATGTCACTTCTCACTTATATAGCGCCTTTCAACCTTCACGGTTCCCAAAGCACTTTACAGTTAAGTCTCATTCACCCATTCACTCACACATTCACACACCGATGGCGATCGAGCTGCCATGCAAGGTGCTGGTCTCCATCGGGAGCAGCTTAGGGTTCACTGTCTTGCTCAAGGACACTTCGACATGACAGAGGGCAGCCGGGGATCGAACCCCCAACCCGCTCTAACCAGCTTTACCCCCCATGCGACAGTGCTAACCACTGCGCCACCATGCCGTTCTAAGATCTTCTAGGAATGAAATACAAAGGTCAAGAGTGCACATATGCTGTGGTTTTTGCTGTGGTTTGTGGTTATTTGTTTTTTCCCCCAAACGTGTCCTGTAGGATGTGTATAGGAGCGTGTTTCAGGGGGCCCTGAGTCACCTGGAGTGTGGTTGTGTTGTACTTTTCTTGAATGACACGCAAAGGGCTACAGACAAGGGGCGGACTGTTCCTGAAAGCTCTGGAAGAGCTCTGTAACATATGTCAGAATCAGATCTGTAGCTCATTGCTTTCCCTTGAAGCTGTGCCATATGTGCTGCAGCTTTAACAGGATCCAACAGCAAAAAGGAAAGTGTTTGTTTGCTTGTGTGACTGTCAGTGGGCGAGTCGAGGGACAGAGTGACACTGGTAGATCCTTTTAAAGTTGCGGCATATGTGCTGCTATAAAAATAAAACTATAAAAGACAGAACACTCTAGTCACTCTTGTTGAAATGAAACAGCTGAGGGGATTGTTTTGATATGCAATTTGTTTTTGTCCAGTTAAATGGGGTGGATACACAGAGGTCAAAGGTTACTGCATGTTAGTAGGTCTCCAGAAACATGGAAAACAGCCATTTTACTGTAATGCTAATTCCCCCCTCCCCCACAGGCTGCTGCAGGAGAGCTGAGGAGCAGGGTTAATGTTAGGTGTCTAATGCCATCCAGTGGTCAGTGTCTAGATGACACACAGGCAATTATTTAAAAAGGAAACATTTCAAAAGCTTGTGAAAAACTAATGACAATGAACTATATACAATGATAAACCTCTTGTACAAAACTAAGTAAAGGTACAGAAATAAAACAAAGAAATGCTTTTGAGATTTTTTTTCGGTGTAAAAACAAAAAGTGGTTATATTGATTAAAAGTGATTTAAAGCTTTGAGTAACAAAAAGCAAATTAGTACAAAAAAACATGCCATGAAAAAATAACAATGAACTATATACGATAACGATAAACCACATACATAAGTTCCAAAAATAATCTACAAACATGCAGAAATAAAACAAAGAAATGCTTTTAAGTATAATTTTTTGGCAGTGTAAAAAACAAAAGTGGTTATATTGACTGACAGTGATTGGATGCATGAAACTGAAGGGCTGATAAAAGGATGAATAGCATGGTCAAAAAACAGAACAGCCTGTAGACATTGAAATAAATGAAAATTATGAAAAAATAATGACAATGAAAAATATAGAATGATAAACCCCCTTATACAAAACCAAGTTCCCAACATAATCTATAAAGATACAAAAATAGAACAAAAAAATGCCTTTAAGTTAAGTTTTTTGGCAGTACATAACAAAAAAGTGGTTGTAATGACTGACAGTGAGTGGTCGCATGAAATTGAAGTGCTTTGAAGTGGAAACTTCAAATAAAAACACAAAGTATCGAAGTCGTTGCAGGAAAGTACATCAACAACAACTATAAATAAAATAAATAAAATAAAAAAAGTAAAAAAAAAATCATCCATCTGGCGCAGATTGGGAAGTGCACAGTGTGCAAGGTTATTGTTTATATATCAATCACGCAGCCCCGCTTCCCACCCCCAGCTCTCACAAGCCAATGGTATGCAAATGGTAGCCTGGCATACTGACATCAATTTTGATTGTCTTCGAAGAGAAAGAAAAGTGAAATGTGAGGATAAGGAAATTCTGCAGCATGTCTAAATGGCCGAAGTTATCTGGTTGCGAATATAAAAAGAACAGACTGAAGATAAGATAGTCCTTTATTGATCCCTCAGTGGGGAAATTTGCATCATTCTGATGTATTTCTGTATTTCTGATTCTGATTCTGATTCCATCAGCATACAGGATAGTGCAAACATAAGTAGAGAATCAAGACATAATAAATAAAAAACTATAAAGACTGTTGTAAAAAAAAGCTACTAAAACTAGAAAACAACTTTAGTTTACAAATTTACAAATTCACAGAAAGAAAAAATAAAGGTAAAGGGATTTTACTGGATTGCACATAGAGGTGTGGGTATTGCACCATTCTTAGAAACATGTAAGTAAGCAAGGATTTTTGCTCCTGTTGTAAACCTTTTTGTGGAAGTGAGAGAAAGCCAGCTCTTGCAAGAGAAGGTGTTAAAGACTGGAAAAATATGTCAAGCATCCTAGCACCCATGAAAAATCAGCTGTGCATATAGTAAGTTTCATAAATGGAAAGAGTTGGACATAAGATTGGCCTCGCAAAACACCATAGATGCACAAAATCAGTGGAAACTGGCTGCCGAGACAATGCATTGGCAAAAAGTGTTGCAGCGGTTGATTAGTCTTATTAGAGTAATGGCTATGCAAAACCTGGCCTTCCGTAGTAGCACAGATAGATTGTTTGAACATAACAATGGTAATTTCCTAAAACGAATGGAGATGATCAGCCTTTTGACAATGGTATGGCTGAACACATGAGAAGAGTACTGTTAGCCCGATTCTTTAGTTGGAAGCCCAAGAACAAACTGGAGCAATGTTCAGTTCACAGATGTAAACTTTATTTCGGTCACAGGTAAAGTAAATGCAGCGCTGGGCTCGGAGTGACAGAGCTCTCGTAGGATCTCAGTCAGAAGGAGCCCCGATGTCCGAAAATGATTCATATTTATCTTCTCGGGCTGGGCCTGCCCTGTACAGAGGTTGGACTTACTGAAATAAATCATGTGTGGATGTTGGTGGTACGGCGTAAATCTAACTGATAAAATAGAGGAGTTTCAGCTATCTCCTGGTATGAAAACCAGTTCTAACCAGTCATGTTATCTTCAAGGACATACATTGTGCTCAGTAGAAAAGTACAAAACAAGATCATAGGTTCAGTGGAGAAATACAGAATCAGAATACATGATAGCTCGAAACATAGCCAATTATAACAGTACGTTCACTATTTAGGCAAAGACTAAATGAAAACATAGCAATGCTAGCATCCCAGATTCAGGGGGAAATTCTCAAGATGCTGAGGGCAGCTAAATAGGCACTACTCCAAAATTTTAGATTGTACTCCTGATGTGAGGAGAAC
The DNA here is from genome assembly GCF_043641665.1 of Enoplosus armatus. Taxonomy (NCBI): domain Eukaryota; kingdom Metazoa; phylum Chordata; class Actinopteri; order Centrarchiformes; family Enoplosidae; genus Enoplosus; species Enoplosus armatus. The sequence continues at coordinate 26,195,980 of NC_092188.1, forward strand.
AGAACAGATGACTGTGATTTTGTGACAACACAGGAAATGGAGATCAGGGAATTCTTGGAATTCACAGAGGTAAGTGATTGTAGTGGTGCAGGCGTTATCACTCAGATAAGTAGGAAAACTCACATTCTCACTCAAATAACTGGGAAAACTCAAGTTCTCACAAAAAAAGTCTCAAAACTGAAGTTTTCACCCAAATCAGCTCTGAAGTGATGTTTTCACTCACAGGAGGTGTAAAACTCAAGTTTTCAACCAAATCAGCTCCGAAGTGAGGTTTTCACCCAAATCACCTCCGATATGACGTTTTCACCCAAATCAGCTCCGAAGTGACTTTTTCACACAAATGAGACGGAAACCTCAAGTTTCCACCCAAATCACCTCCGAAGTGAAGTTTTCACCCAAATCAGCTCCGAAGTGATGTTTTCACTAAAATGAGGTGGAAAACTCAAGTTTTGACCCAAATCATCTCCGATATGACGTTTTCACCCAAATCAGCTCCGAAATGAAGTTTTCACCCAAATCAGCTCCGAAGGGACCTTTTCACTCAAATGAGGTGGAAAACTCAAGTTTTCACCCAAATCACCTCCGATATGACGTTTTCACCCACATCAGCTCCGAAATGACGTTTTCACCTAAATCAGCTCCGAAGTGACTTTTTCACACAAATGAGATGGAAACCTCAAGTTTCCACCCAAATCACCACCGAAGTGAAGTTTTCACCCAAATCAGCTCCGAAGTGATGTTTTCACTAAAATGAGGTGGAAAACTCAAGTTTTGACCCAAATCATCTCCGATATGACGTTTTCACCCAAATCAGCTCCGAAATGAAGTTTTCACCCAAATCAGCTCCGAAGGGACCTTTTCACTCAAATGAGGTGGAAAACTCAAGTTTTCACCCAAATCACCTCCGATATGACGTTTTCACCCACATCAGCTCCGAAATGACGTTTTCACCTAAATCAGCTCCGAAGTGACTTTTTACCCAAATCAGCTCCGAAGTGACCTTTTGACTCAAATGAGGTGGAAAACTCAAGTTCTCACCCAAATCAGCTCCAAAGTGACGTTTTCACCCAAATTACCTCCGAAGTGACGTTTTCACCCAAATCAGCTCCGAAGGGACCTTTTCACTCAAATGAGGTGGAAAACTCAAGTTTTCACCCAAATCACCTCCGAAGTGAAGTTTTCACCCAAATCAGCTCCGAAGTGATGTTTTCACTAAAATGAGGTGGAAAACTCAAGTTTTGACCCAAATCATCTCCGATATGACGTTTTCACCCAAATCAGCTCCGAAATGAAGTTTTCACCCAAATCAGCTCCGAAGGGACCTTTTCACTCAAATGAGGTGGAAAACTCGAGTTTTCACCCAAATCAGCTCCAAAGTGACGTTTTCACCCAAATTACCTCCGAAGTGACGTTTTCACCCAAATCAGCTCCGATGTGACTTTTTCACACAAATGAGATGGAAACCTCAAGTTTCCACCCAAATCAGCTCCGAAGTGAAGTTTTCACCAAAATCAACTCCGAAATGAAGTTTTAACCCAAATCAGCTCCGAAGTGACCTTTTCACTCAAATGAGGTGGAAAACTCAAATTTTCACCCAAATCACCTCCGATATGACGTTTTCACCCAAATCCCCTCTGATATGACGTTTTCACCCAAATCAGTTCTAAAGTGACCTTTTGATCCAAATCAGCTCCGAAGCTACTTTTTCACCCAAACAGTTCCGAACTGACATTTTCACCCAAATGAGCTCCGAAGTGACGTGTTCACCCAAATCTGCTCTGAAGTGACATTTTCACCCAAATCAGCTCCGAAATGACGTTTTCACCCAAATCAGCTCCGGAGTGACTTTTTCACACAAATGAGGTGGAAAACTCAAGTTTTGACCCAAATCACCTCCGATATGACGTTTTCACATAAATCAGCTGCGAAGTGACGTTTTCACCCAAATCAGCTCCGAAGTGACTTTTTCACACAAATGAGGTGGAAAACTCAAGTTTTCAACCAAATAAGCTCCAATATGATGTTGTCACCCAAATTACCTCCGAAGTGAAGTTTTCACCCAAATCAGCACCGACGTGACGTTTTCACTCACAGGAGGTGGAAAACTCAAGTTGCCACCAAAATCAGCTCCGTAGTGACGTTTTCACCCAAATCTGCTCCGAAGTGATGTTTTAACTCAAATGAGGTGGAAAACGCAGGTTATGACTGAAAGAGGCCTAAAATGAAGTTTTCATTCAAATCACCTCCAAAGTCACGATTTCACTCAAAACAGGAGGAATGCTCAAGTTTTCAGTGAAAGAAGCCTGAAAGTGAAGTTTTTATTCAAATCCACTCCGAAGTGACCTTTTGACACAAATCAGCTCCAAAGTGAAGTTTTCACCCAAATCAGCTCCGAAGTGACGTTTTAACTCAAATGAGGTGGAAAACGCAGGTTGTGACTGAAAAAGGAAAGTGAAGTTTTCATTCAAATCAGCTCCAAAGTCACGGTTTCACACGTCACAGCTCTGAAGTGACGTTTTAACTCGAATAAGGTGCAAAATGCAGGTCATTACTGAAAGAGGAAAGTGAAGTTTTCATTCAAAGCAGCTCCGAAGTGACCTTTTGACCCAAATCGGCTTCAAAGTGACGTTTAACTGAAATGAGGTGGAATACGCACGTTATGACTGAAAGAGACCTGAAAGTGAAGTTTTCAGTCAAATCAGCTCCAAAATCACAGTTTCACTCAAAACAGGAGAAATACTCAAGTTTTCAGTGAAAGAGGCCTGAAAGTGAAGTTTTCATTCAAATCCGCTCCGAAGTGACCTTTTGACCCAAATCAGCTCCGAAGTGACATTTTAACTGAAATGAGGTGGAAAACGCACGTTATGACTGAAAGAGGCCTGAAAGTTAAGTTTTCATTAAAATCAGCTCCAAAGTCAAGGTTTCACTTAAAACAGAAGGAAAATGCAGGTTATGACTGAAAGATGCCAGAAAGTGAAGTTTTCATTCAAAGGGACCTTTTGACCCAAATCAGCTATCGTTTTAACTGAAATGAGGTGGAAAAAGCACGTTATGACTGACAGAGGCCTGAAAGTGAAGTTTTCATTCAAATCCGTTCCAAAGTCACAGTTTCACTGAAAACTTGCATTTTCCAACACATTTGAATGAAAACTTTCATTTTCCACCACATTTGAATGAAAACTTTCATTTTCCACCACTTTTGAATGAAAACTTTACTTTCGCCCCTCTTTTAGTCATAAACTGCTTATTCCACCTGTTTTGAGTCAAATCGTGACTTAAGAGTTGATTTCATAGAAAACTTCACTTTCAGGCCTCTTTCACTGAAAGCTTGTCCTTTCTTCCTGTTTTGAATGAAAGCTTCACTTTTGCCCCTCTTTCAGTCATAAACTGCGTATTACACCTGTTTTGAGTCAAACCGTGACTTTGGAGCTGATTTGAATGAAAACTTCACGTTCAGGCCTCTTTCAGTCAAAACTTGACCTTTCCTGCTGTTTTGAGTGGAAACTTGACTTTCAGGCCTCTTTCACTGAAAACTTGACTTTCAGGCCTCTTTCACTGAAAACTTGTCCTTTCCTGCTTTTTCAGTCATAAACTGCGTATTACACCCTTTTTGCGTCACACCGTGAGTTTGGAGCGGATTTGAATGAAAAGTTCACGTTCAGGCCTATTTCAGTCAAAACTTGACCTTTCCTGCTGTTTTGAGTGAAAACTTGACTTTCAGGCATCTTTCACTGAAAACTTGTCCTTTCCTCCTGTTTTGATTGAAAGCATCACTTTCGCCCCTTATTCAGTCATAAGCTGCGTATTACACCTGTTTTGAGTCAAACGGTGACGTTGGAGCTGATTTGAATGAAAACTTCACGTTCAGGCCTCTTTCAGTCAAAACTTGACCTTTCCTGCTGTTTTGAGTGGAAACTTGACTTTCAGGCCTCTTTCACTGAAAACTTGACTTTCAGGCCTCTTTCACTGAAAACTTGTCCTTTCCTCCTTTTTCAGTCATAAACTGCGTATTACACCCTTTTTGCGTCACACCGTGACATTGGAGCTGATTTGAATGAAAAGTTCACGTTCAGGCCTATTTCAGTCAAAACTTGACCTTTCCTGCTGTTTTGAGTGAAAACTTGACATTCAGGCCGCTTTCACTGAAAACTTGTCCTTTCCTCCTTTTTCAGTCATAAACTGCGTATTACACCGGTTTTGAGTCAAACCGTGACATTGGAGCTGATTTGAATGAAAACTTCACGTTCAGGCCTCTTTCAGTCTAAACTTGACCTTTCCTGCTGTTTTGAGTGGAAACTTGACTTTCAGGCATCTTTCACTGAAAACTTGTCCTTTCCTCCTGTTTTGATTGAAAGCATCACTTTCGCCCCTTATTCAGTCATAAGCTGCGTATTACACCTGTTTTGAGTCAAACGGTGACGTTGGAGCCGATTTGAATGAAAACTTCACGTTCAGGCCTCTTTCAGTCAAAACTTGACCTTTCCTGCTGTTTTGAGTGGAAACTTGACTTTCAGGCCTCTTTCACTGAAAACTTGACTTTCAGGCCTCTTTCACTGAAAACTTGTCCTTTCCTGCTTTTTCAGTCATAAACTGCGTATTACACCCTTTTTGCGTCAAACCGTGACGTTGGAGCTGATTTGAATGAAAAGTTCACGTTCAGGCCTATTTCAGTCAAAACTTGACCTTTCCTGCTGTTTTGAGTGAAAACTTGACATTCAGGCCGCTTTCACTGAAAACTTGTCCTTTCCTCCTTTTTCAGTCATAAACTGCGTATTACACCGGTTTTGAGTCAAACCGTGACACTGGAGCTGATTTGAATGAAAACTTCACGTTCAGGCCTCTTTCAGTCTAAACTTGACCTTTCCTGCTGTTTTGAGTGGAAACTTGACTTTCAGGCATCTTTCACTGAAAACTTGTCCTTTCCTCCTGTTTTGATTGAAAGCATCACTTTCGCCCCTTATTCAGTCATAAGCTAAGTATTACACCTGTTTTGAGTCAAACGGTGACGTTGGAGCTGATTTGAATGAAAACTTCACGTTCAGGCCTCTTTCAGTCAAAACTTGACCTTTCCTGCTGTTTTGAGTGGAAACTTGACTTTCAGGCCTCTTTCACTGAAAACTTGACTTTCAGGCCTCTTTCACTGAAAACTTGTCCTTTCCTGCTGTTTTGAGTGAAAACTTGACATTCAGGCCGCTTTCACTGAAAACTTGTCCTTTCCTCCTTTTTCAGTCATAAACTGCGTATTACACCCGTTTTGAGTCAAACCGTGACATTGGAGCTGATTTGAATGAAAACTTCACGTTCAGGCCTCTTTCAGTCTAAACTAGACCTTTCCTGCTGTTTTGAGTGAAAACTTGACATTCAGGCCGCTTTCACTGAAAACTTGTCCTTTCCTCCTTTTTCAGTCATAAACTGCGTATTACACCGGTTTTGAGTCAAACCGTGACATTGGAGCTGATTTGAATGAAAACTTCACGTTCAGGCCTCTTTCAGTCTAAACTTGACCTTTCCTGCTGTTTTGAGTGGAAACTTGACTTTCAGGCATCTTTCACTGAAAACTTGTCCTTTCCTCCTGTTTTGATTGAAAGCATCACTTTCGCCCCTTATTCAGTCATAAGCTAAGTATTACACCTGTTTTGAGTCAAACGGTGACGTTGGAGCTGATTTGAATGAAAACTTCACGTTCAGGCCTCTTTCAGTCAAAACTTGACCTTTCCTGCTGTTTTGAGTGGAAACTTGACTTTCAGGCCTCTTTCACTGAAAACTTGACTTTCAGGCCTCTTTCACTGAAAACTTGTCCTTTCCTGCTTTTTCAGTCATAAACTGCGTATTACACCCTTTTTGCGTCAAACCGTGACATTGGAGCTGATTTGAATGAAAACTTCACGTTCAGGCCTCTTTCAGTCAAAACTTGACCTTTCCTGCTGTTTTGAGTGGAAACTTGACTTTCAGGCCTCTTTCACTGAAAACTTGACTTTCAGGCCTCTTTCACTGAAAACTTGTCCTTTCCTGCTTTTTCAGTCATAAACTGCGTATTACACCCGTTTTGAGTCAAACCGTGACATTGGAGCTGATTTGAATGAAAACTTCACGTTCAGGCCTCTTTCAGTCTAAACTTGACCTTTCCTGCTGTTTTGAGTGGAAACTTGACTTTCAGGCATCTTTCACTGAAAACTTGTCCTTTCCTCCTGTTTTGATTGAAAGCATCACTTTCGCCCCTTATTCAGTCATAAGCTGCGTATTACACCTGTTTTGAGTCAAACGGTGACGTTGGAGCTGATTTGAATGAAAACTTCACGTTCAGGCCTCTTTCAGTCAAAACTTGACCTTTCCTGCTGTTTTGAGTGGAAACTTGACTTTCAGGCCTCTTTCACTGAAAACTTGACTTTCAGGCCTCTTTCACTGAAAACTTGTCCTTTCCTGCTTTTTCAGTCATAAACTGCGTATTACACCCTTTTTGCGTCAAACCGTGACATTGGAGCTGATTTGAATGAAAAGTTCACGTTCAGGCCTATTTCAGTCAAAACTTGACCTTTCCTGCTGTTTTGAGTGAAAACTTGACATTCAGGCCGCTTTCACTGAAAACTTGTCCTTTCCTCCTGTTTTGAATGAAAGCTTCACTTTCGGCCCTCGTTCAGTCTCAAACTGCATATTTGACCTGTTTTGAGTCAAACCGTGAGTTTGGAGCTGTTTTGAGTGAAAACTTGACATTCAGGCCGCTTTCACTGAAAACTTGTCCTTTCCTCCTGTTTTGAATGAAAGCTTCACTTTCGGCCCTCGTTCAGTCTCAAACTGCATATTTGACCTGTTTTGAGTCAAACCGTGAGTTTGGAGCTGTTTTGAGTGAAAACTTGACATTCAGGCCGCTTTCACTGAAAACTTGTCCTTTCCTCCTGTTTTGAATGAAAGCTTCACTTTCGGCCCTCGTTCAGGGTTAGGACGTGGGTTAGGACCCCACCCCCTATTGGGGGCAGGTGGTGCTCGGGCCCTCCCCCAGTTGGCTCCCCAGTGTTGTGGCACCGTAGGTTGGCCACGGCGATTGCCGTAGCGAACCTCGGTCCACTCATTCCCCCATCCACCCATGATGGCAGTGGTGAAGGGGTTAATGAAATGTTTTTTGTATTTGTTTTTATAAACCTTAAATGAAATAAAATGAAATAAAACTTGTTGTTGAATGTAAATAACTTATTTAGTTTTGAAAAAACAAAAAAATCAAAAAATCAAAATCAAAAAATCAAAAAATCAAAAAAAATCAAAAAAATAAATGTATCAAATGTATAAAATCAAATTCGTGTGCCCGTCTGGCGACGTTTCGACCTAATGTAGGTCTTCTTCAGGCCAAAGCACACTAAAAATCAATAAAATGTAAACCAGCGGCTGTAATGCAGTCTAGGTGTTGCTTCGTCCGTGTCTGAAGCAAGAGTGACAGACTTTCCCCTGCTCCTCTATTTTTAAGCTCTGTTTCAAGTTCCCCTTTTGCCTTTGATGCCCCACTAAGTTTCGTTTTCCCCATTAACTTAACCCCTTGTATTCCAGTTGTTTTTTAATTCCCTATGTATTTAATACTGTTTTTAATTGTACATCCCTCCTAATAATAAATTATGTTCCCAATTCGTGTCTGAAGTTTGTATTTAATTATGAAATAAATTATGAATTTTGATTAACCCTTTGTATGCCGATTTTTATCTAATTCCCTATCTTTTAGTCCTATATTTAGTTTTGCATCCCACCCAATAATAAATTATGTTCCCATTTTGTGTCCTACATTGTATTAAATTATCCAAATATGTTTAACCCTTTGTCTACTGATTGTTTTGTAATTTCCTATCTGTTAATACTGTTTTTAGCTTTAAACCCCTATTGGTGCTACCTAGAAAATATGTTTATATGAATTACCCTATATATTAACCCCTTAATTAAGTTCTAATCAATTTCTTTAACCCTTTGTTTCCCGCTACTAATTAATTAAATAATGCAAGCCCTATGTATTCAATATCATGTCTAATCTTTCACCTCTTCCGTTAGTGTGGGATTTAGGTTGGGATAAGGTTAGGTTTAGGGCTTAGGCTGGGTTAAGGCTAGGTTTAGGGCTTGGGTTGGGATTGGGTTATGTTTAGGGCTTGGATTGGGATTGGATTAGGTTTAGGGCTTGGTTTGGGATTGGTTAGGGTTAGGATGGGGGAACTGAGCCCGTCCCATGAATGGGGCGGGAGGTGCGCGGTCCATCCCCCAGTCAGGAGCATAATCCCAGCCCCAGGTTGGCTGACGGAAGCGCTGGCGTCTCCTGCCGTAGCTCACATCCGTCCAGCCATCCCACCTCTGAGCCATCTGATATGGCTTTATGAAGTCTATTGTCGCCTTTGTTATGTTAATATATATGTAATTATCTATTTATGTATCTATTAACAAAGGTATGTATTTTTAAAGGCGAAAATCCAAATGAAATCAACAAATGAAATGAAAAAAATCAAATAAAATCTGTGTTTAGAAAAATAAAAAAATAATAAACTGTATTTAAATCAAATTGTGTGCGCTAAAGCAACGTTTCAACCCTGTTGTGGGTCTTCTTCAGGCTATGGCACACAAAAGAAAAGAAAAGACTGGTTTGCTGGTAATCGAGTGGAGAGATGTTGTCTCTTTAAGAGTCTGAGCAAAAGTGAGCTCTCCCCTGCCTGTGTGTGGCTAGCCACTCCCCTTACTGCCTTTGATGGCTTTGATGGCTTTGATGTTTTTTTGTCCCTCTTTTTTTCTTTTTTTCGTTCGTCTTTTTTAGTTTCTAAATTTTAACCCCTTAATCCCTGTACTAAATTAATTGGTGTCAATGGTATATTTTTCTGTCAATATAATTTGTAGTTCCCAACTTTTTTAACCCCTCGATTCCTTTACCGACGAATAAGGCCTGATTAAATATAATTCTAACCCTGTAAATTTAACTTTTAACCCCGTAATGTCCTTGAAAAACGTGTTGTATCAATGTTATTTTAACTTTTAATTAATTACCCTTATTAAATGTTTTAACAATAAATGAAATTGTGTCTTGTGTTTATTTAAAGGAGGGGAAAAGTTCGGGGAAGGGGGGAAGGTTAGGGTCAGGAAAAAGGATTAGGGGAGAGGTTCGGGGAAGGGGGGAAGGTTAGGGTCAGGAAAAAGGATTAGGGGAGAGGTTCGGGGAAGGGGGGAAGGTTAGGGTCAGGAAAAAGGATTAGGGGAGAGTAAGGGTCAGGAAAGGGGAGGGGAGTTAGGGTAAGGAAAGGGGAAGGGGGGTGTTAGGGATAGGATTAGGAAAAGGGGAAGGAGGGTTTTAGGATTAGGAAAGGGGAAGGGGTTAGGGTCAAAGGGAGAGGGGTTAGGATTAGGGTTAGGATTAGGAATGGGGAGCGGTTAGGTTTAGGAAAGGGGAAGGCGAGTTAGGCGTGAGAAGGAGGAGTGAATTAAGCATAGTAATGGGAAGTATAGCCAATCTATGGTTGTGCCCACAATTGTTCCGACTCATATCATCCAAATTATTTGTATCTTATGTTCAATCCAAACGGATTCCTTGTGTTTAACCAAAAGATCCATCTTTTTTCAGTTTTCTTCCTATCAACATCCGTCCAATTCCGATTCCTGCTAAGTCCAGCCACTCTCACAGAGTCCAAACCATGAAATAAAAAATGTTTAACCAATGGTGTATGAATTTCCTTCTTATTTCTAATATTATATCTATGCTGTGACATGCGGGTAAAAATTGAGTTTTTAGTCTCGCCCACATACTGTTTCCCACATTTCGCACAAAATATCATATAAACACAATTAGCAGATCTTGGGCTGAAGTTTTGTGGAATCTGAAATATTGTTCCATCCACTTTGTTTTTAACATATTTCAGTTTACAGAATATGGCTTTCAACCTATGAGATTTCTCCTGTGTCAATGGCTTTAACTTTGCCCGTACAAGAATATCTCTTAGGTTTTTATTCCGTCTGTAAGCAGAAATTACCTTACAGTTTGGAATTACATTTTTATCTCCAACCCAAGTTGCGAAATTAGCTTTCAATTTCTCATTCAAAATGCGACTAATTGAAGAAAATGAAGTTATTAGAGGAATTAATTTCCTCGGATCCTCTAGTCTTTGAATATGAAAAGTTTTCAAACATTGTCTCAAAAAGGATCTTGAATAACCTCTGTTGCGTAATTCTTTAAAAAGAATCCCCACAGCGTCTCTGAAATCTGTGTCCTGAGTACAAATACGCTTAAACCGAATGAGTTGTGCTTTCACAATGCCCCTAAAGGTATGTTTGGGGTGCAAACTTGTTTTAAACAATAAAGCGTGTGTATCTGTAATTTTGAAATGTACCTTAATGTCCAATTTCTGATCCTGATTAAATGTAGGTCCCTTATAAACCGTAGTATCCAAAAAATCAATTGAATGTTGGTCAATTTCATATTTGAGTGTAATTGACGAATCATGAGAGTTTAGGATATCTACGAATTCTTTAAATTCCTCTTTTGACCCGGTCCAAATTCCCCAAATATCATCCAGATATCTCAAATAATGCATGGGTTAGGGTTAGGGGTTAGGGGTTAGGGTTAGGGTTAGGGTTAGGGTTAGGGGTTAGGGTTAGGGTTAGGGTTAGGATTAGGGGGTTTTACCCAAAGTGAGCCTGGGCTCACTTACTTTTTGGTGAATAGGATTAGGGGGTTTTACCCAAAGTGAGCCTGGGCTCACTTACTTTTTGGTGAATAACTTTTGAACGGAAGGTCGTAGAGACTTGAAACCAAGGTCCTTGAATTGAAATAGTGGGCCGGCCTTTCCAACGGTAGCACCCCCGAGTCTGTACTCGCTTCCGTTGCGGAGATACGTCACTTCCTTTGGTCATGATTTGTTTATCTCAGCTTGGGAAGGTCGTAGAGAGCTGGGGACACTTCCTACGTGTTCAGCGTGGTGTAATTAGTGTATACGGAAGGTGGTTTGGAGACTGTACGAGGTTCGGTTCGGGAGATATTCGCCAAAGTGTGTTTTGTGATTGATTGTGATTGGCCGAGTGGTTTTTGTTGAATAACTTTTGAAGGGAAGGTGCTAGAGACTTGCAACCCTCATTCGTCTAGCATATATGGACTATTGCCGTTCCAACGGTAGCAGCCACGAGTCTGTAGGACGTTCCTGTCCCGGAGATACAAGTGTGTGATATTCTCCATAGAGAATGAATGGAGTGAAAGTCAAGCGAAAATTCTCTAAGTGTGGAGGGAGGTGAAAAATGCCTAACTAAATGGTGTTCCCAGAAAGTGGTTAGGAGCACGTTTCAGGCAATTTGGAGTGGATTTGAATGAAAACTTGACATTCAGGCCGCTTTCACTGAAAACTTGTCCTTTTCCTCCTGTTTTGATGAAAGCTTCACTTTGGGCCCTCGTTCAGTCTCAAACTGCATATTTGACCTGTTTTGAGTCAAACCGTGAGTTTGGAGCGGATTTGAATGAAAAGTTCACGTTCAGGCCTATTTCAGTCAAAACTTGACCTTTTCAACTGTTTTGAGTGAAAACTTGACATTCAGGCCGCTTTCACTGAAACTTGTCCTTTCCTCCTGTTTTGAATGAAAGCTTCACTTTGGGCCCTCGTTCAGTCTCAAACTGCATATTTGACCTGTTTTGAGTCAAACCGTGAGTTTGGAGCTGTTTTGAGTGAAAAACTTGACATTCAGGCCGCTTTCACTGAAAACTTGTCCTTTCCTCCTGTTTTTAATGAAAGCTTCACTTTGGGCCCTCGTTCAGTCTCAAACTGCATATTTGACCTGTTTTGAGTCAAACCGTGAGTTTGGAGCTGTTTTGAGTGAAAACTTGACATTCAGGCCGCTTTCACTGAAAACTTGTCCTTTCCTCCTGTTTTGAATGAAAGCTTCACTTTGGGCCCTCGTTCAGTCTCAAACTGCATATTTGACCTGTTTTGAGTCAAACCGTGAGTTTGGAGCGGATTTGAATGAAAAGTTCACGTTCAGGCCTATTTCAGTCAAAACTTGACCTTTTCAACTGTTTTGAGTGAAAAACTTGACATTCAGGCCGCTTTCACTGAAAACTTGTCCTTTCCTCCTGTTTTGAATGAAAGCTTCACTTTGGGCCCTCGTTCAGTCTCAAACTGCATATTTGACCTGTTTTGAGTCAAACCGTGAGTTTGGAGCGGATTTGAATGAAAACTTGACATTCAGGCCGCTTTCACTGAAAACTTGTCCTTTCCTCCTGTTTTGAATGAAAGCTTCACTTTGGGCCCTCGTTCAGTCTCAAACTGCATATTTGACCTGTTTTGAGTCAAACCGTGAGTTTGGAGCGGATTTGAATGAAAAGTTCACGTTCAGGCCTATTTCAGTCAAAACTTGACCTTTTCAACTGTTTTGAGTGAAAACTTGACATTCAGGCCGCTTTCACTGAAAACTTGTCCTTTCCTCCTGTTTTTAATGAAAGCTTCACTTTGGGCCCTCGTTCAGTCTCAAACTGCATATTTGACCTGTTTTGAGTCAAACCGTGAGTTTGGAGCGGATTTGAATGAAAAGTTCACGTTCAGGCCTATTTCAGTCAAAACTTGACCTTTTCAACTGTTTTGAGTGAAAACTTGACATTCAGGCCGCTTTCACTGAAAACTTGTCCTTTCCTCCTGTTTTGAATGAAAGCTTCACTTTGGGCCCTCGTTCAGTCTCAAACTGCATATTTGACCTGTTTTGAGTCAAACCGTGAGTTTGGAGCGGATTTGAATGAAAAGTTCACGTTCAGGCCTATTTCAGTCAAAACTTGACCTTTTCAACTGTTTTGAGTGAAAACTTGACATTCAGGCCGCTTTCACTGAAACTTGTCCTTTCCTCCTGTTTTGAATGAAAGCTTCACTTTGGGCCCTCGTTCAGTCTCAAACTGCATATTTGACCTGTTTTGAGTCAAACCGTGAGTTTGGAGCTGTTTTGAGTGAAAACTTGACATTCAGGCCGCTTTCACTGAAAACTTGTCCTTTCCTCCTGTTTTTAATGAAAGCTTCACTTTGGGCCCTCGTTCAGTCTCAAACTGCATATTTGACCTGTTTTGAGTCAAACCGTGAGTTTGGAGCTGTTTTGAGTGAAAACTTGACATTCAGGCCGCTTTCACTGAAAACTTGTCCTTTCCTCCTGTTTTGAATGAAAGCTTCACTTTGGGCCCTCGTTCAGTCTCAAACTGCATATTTGACCTGTTTTGAGTCAAACCGTGAGTTTGGAGCGGATTTGAATGAAAAGTTCACGTTCAGGCCTATTTCAGTCAAAACTTGACCTTTTCAACTGTTTTGAGTGAAAACTTGACATTCAGGCCGCTTTCACTGAAAACTTGTCCTTTCCTCCTGTTTTGAATGAAAGCTTCACTTTGGGCCCTCGTTCAGTCTCAAACTGCATATTTGACCTGTTTTGAGTCAAACCGTGAGTTTGGAGCGGATTTGAATGAAAAGTTCACGTTCAGGCCTATTTCAGTCAAAACTTGACCTTTTCAACTGTTTTGAGTGAAAACTTGACATTCAGGCCGCTTTCACTGAAAACTTGTCCTTTCCTCCTGTTTTGAATGAAAGCTTCACTTTGGGCCCTCGTTCAGTCTCAAACTGCATATTTGACCTGTTTTGAGTCAAACCGTGAGTTTGGAGCGGATTTGAATGAAAAGTTCACGTTCAGGCCTATTTCAGTCAAAACTTGACCTTTTCAACTGTTTTGAGTGAAAACTTGACATTCAGGCCGCTTTCACTGAAAACTTGTCCTTTCCTCCTGTTTTGAATGAAAGCTTCACTTTGGGCCCTCGTTCAGTCTCAAACTGCATATTTGACCTGTTTTGAGTCAAACCGTGAGTTTGGAGCTGTTTTGAGTGAAAACTTGACATTCAGGCCGCTTTCACTGAAAACTTGTCCTTTCCTCCTGTTTTTAATGAAAGCTTCACTTTGGGCCCTCGTTCAGTCTCAAACTGCATATTTGACCTGTTTTGAGTCAAACCGTGAGTTTGGAGCTGTTTTGAGTGAAAACTTGACATTCAGGCCGCTTTCACTGAAAACTTGTCCTTTCCTCCTGTTTTTAATGAAAGCTTCACTTTGGGCCCTCGTTCAGTCTCAAACTGCATATTTGACCTGTTTTGAGTCAAACCGTGAGTTTGGAGCGGATTTGAATGAAAAGTTCACGTTCAGGCCTATTTCAGTCAAAACTTGACCTTTTCAACTGTTTTGAGTGAAAACTTGACATTCAGGCCGCTTTCACTGAAAACTTGTCCTTTCCTCCTGTTTGAATGAAAGCTTCACTTTGGGCCCTCGTTCAGTCTCAAACTGCATATTTGACCTGTTTTGAGTCAAAACCGTGAGTTGGAGCGGATTTGAATGAAAAGTTCACGTTCAGGGCCTATTTCAGTCAAAAACTTGACCCTTTTCAACTGTTTTGAGTGAAAACTTGACATTCAGGCCGCTTTCACTGAAAACTTGTCCTTTCCTCCTGTTTTGAATGAAAGCTTCACTTTGGGCCCTCGTTCAGTCTCAAACTGCATATTTGACCTGTTTTGAGTCAAACCGTGAGTTTGGAGCTGTTTTGAGTGAAAACTTGACATTCAGGCCGCTTTCACTGAAAACTTGTCCTTTCCTCCTGTTTTAATGAAAGCTTCACTTTGGGCCCTCGTTCAGTCTCAAACTGCATATTTGACCTGTTTTGAGTCAAACCGTGAGTTTGGAGCTGTTTTGAGTGAAAACTTGACATTCAGGCCGCTTTCACTGAAAACTTGTCCTTTCCTCCTGTTTTGAATGAAAGCTTCACTTTGGGCCCTCGTTCAGTCTCAAACTGCATATTTGACCTGTTTTGAGTCAAACCGTGAGTTTGGAGCGGATTTGAATGAAAAGTTCACGTTCAGGCCTATTTCAGTCAAAACTTGACCTTTTCAACTGTTTTGAGTGAAAACTTGACATTCAGCTGAAAACTTGTCCTTTCCTCCTGTTTTGAATGAAAGCTTCACTTTGGGCCCTCGTTCAGTCTCAAACTGCATATTTGTCCTGTTTTGAGTCAAACCGTGAGTTTGGAGCGGATTTGAATGAAAAACTTGACATTCAGGCCGCTTTCACTGAAAACTTGTCCTTTCCTCCTGTTTTGAATGAAAGCTTCACTTTGGGCCCTCGTTCAGTCTCAAACTGCATATTTGACCTGTTTTGAGTCAAACCGTGAGTTTGGAGCGGATTTTGAATGAAAAGTTCACGTTCAGGCCTATTTCAGTCAAAACTTGACCTTTTCAACTGTTTTGAGTGAAAACTTGACATTCAGGCCGCTTTCACTGAAAACTTGTCCTTTCCTCCTGTTTTGAATGAAAGCTTCACTTTGGGCCCTCGTTCAGTCTCAAACTGCATATTTGACCTGTTTTGAGTCAAACCCGTGAGTTTGGAGCGATTTGAATGAAAAGTTCACGTTCAGGCCTATTTCAGTCAAAACTTGACCTTTTCAACTGTTTTGAGTGAAAACTTGACATTCAGGCCGCTTTCACTGAAAACTTGTCCTTTCCTCCTGTTTTGAATGAAAGCTTCACTTTGGGCCCTCGTTCAGTCTCAAACTGCATATTTGACCTGTTTTGAGTCAAACCGTGAGTTTGGAGCTGTTTTGAGTGAAAACTTGACATTCAGGCCGCTTTCACTGAAAACTTGTCCTTTCCTCCTGTTTTTAATGAAAGCTTCACTTTGGGCCCTCGTTCAGTCTCAAACTGCATATTTGACCTGTTTTGAGTCAAACCGTGAGTTTGGAGCTGTTTTGAGTGAAAACTTGACATTCAGGCCGCTTTCACTGAAAACTTGTCCTTTCCTCCTGTTTTGAATGAAAGCTTCACTTTGGGCCCTCGTTCAGTCTCAAACTGCATATTTGACCTGTTTTGAGTCAAACCGTGAGTTTGGAGCGGATTTGAATGAAAAGTTCACGTTCAGGCCCTATTTCAGTCAAAACTTGACCTTTTCAACTGTTTTGAGTGAAAACTTGACATTCAGGCCGCTTTCACTGAAAACTTGTCCTTTCCTCCTGTTTTGAATGAAAGCTTCACTTTGGGCCCTCGTTCAGTCTCAAACTGCATATTTGACCTGTTTTGAGTCAAACCGTGAGTTTGGAGCTGTTTTGAGTGAAAACTTGACATTCAGGCCGCTTTCACTGAAAACTTGTCCTTTCCTCCTGTTTTGAATGAAAGCTTCACTTTGGGCCCTCGTTCAGTTCTCAAACTGCATATTTGACCTGTTTTGAGTCAAACCGTGAGTTTGGAGCGGATTTGAATGAAAAGTTCACGTTCAGGGCCTATTTCAGTCAAAACTTGACCTTTTCAACTGTTTTGAGTGAAAACTTGACATTCAGGCCGCTTTCACTGAAAACTTGTCCTTTCCTCCTGTTTTGAATGAAAGCTTCACTTTGGGCCCTCGTTCAGTCTCAAACTGCATATTTGACCTGTTTTGAGTCAAACCGTGAGTTTTGGAGCGGATTTGAATGAAAAGTTCACGTTCAAGGCCTATTTCAGTCAAAACTTGACCTTTTCAACTGTTTTGAGTGAAAACTTGACATTCAGAGCCGCTTTCACTGAAAACTTGTCCTTTCCTCCTGTTTTGAATGAAAGCTTCACTTTGGGCCCTCGTTCAGTCTCAAACTGCATATTTGACCTGTTTTGAGTCAAACCGTGAGTTTGGAGCTGTTTTGAGTGAAAACTTGACATTCAGGCCGCTTTCACTGAAAACTTGTCCTTTCCTCCTGTTTTGAATGAAAGCTTCACTTTGGGCCCTCGTTCAGTCTCAAACTGCATATTTGACCTGTTTTGAGTCAAACCGTGAGTTTGGAGCGGATTTGAATGAAAAGTTCACGTTCAGGCCTATTTCAGTCAAAACTTGACCTTTTCAACTGTTTTGAGTGAAAACTTGACATTCAGGCCGCTTTCACTGAAAACTTGTCCTTTTCCTCCTGTTTTGAATGAAAGCTTCACTTTGGGCCCTCGTTCAGTCTCAAACTGCATATTTGACCTGTTTTGAGTCAAACCGTGAGTTTGGAGCGGATTTGAATGAAAAGTTCACGTTCAGGCCCTATTTCAGTCAAAACTTGACCTTTTCAACTGTTTTGAGTGAAAACTTGACATTTCAGGCCGCTTTCACTGAAAACTTGTCCTTTCCTCCTGTTTTGAATGAAAGCTTCACTTTGGGCCCCTCGTTCAGTCTCAAACTGCATATTTGACCTGTTTTGAGTCAAACCGTGAGTTTGGAGCTGTTTTGAGTGAAAACTTGACATTCAGGCCGCTTTCACTGAAAACTTGTCCTTTCCTCCTGTTTTTAATGAAAGCTTCACTTTGGGCCCTCGTTCAGTCTCAAACTGCATATTTGACCTGTTTTGAGTCAAACCGTGAGTTTGGAGCTGTTTTGAGTGAAAACTTGACATTCAGGCCGCTTTCACTGAAAACTTGTCCTTTCCTCCTGTTTTGAATGAAAGCTTCACTTTGGGCCCTCGTTCAGTCTCAAAACTGCATATTTGACCTGTTTTGAGTCAAACCGTGAGTTTGGAGCGGATTTGAATGAAAACTTGACATTCAGGCCGCTTTCACTGAAAACTTGTCCTTTCCTCCTGTTTTGAATGAAAGCTTCACTTTGGGCCCTCGTTCAGTCTCAAACTGCATATTTGACCTGTTTTGAGTCAAACCGTGAGTTTGGAGCGGATTTGAATGAAAAGTTCACGTTCAGGCCTATTTCAGTCAAAACTTGACCTTTTCAACTGTTTTGAGTGAAAACTTGACATTCAGGCCGCTTTCACTGAAAACTTGTCCTTTCCTCCTGTTTTGAATGAAAGCTTCACTTTGGGCCCTCGTTCAGTCTCAAACTGCATATTTGACCTGTTTTGAGTCAAACCGTGAGTTTGGAGCTGTTTTGAGTGAAAACTTGACATTCAGGCCGCTTTCACTGAAAACTTGTCCTTTCCTCCTGTTTTGAATGAAAGCTTCACTTTGGGCCCTCGTTCAGTCTCAAACTGCATATTTGACCTGTTTTGAGTCAAACCGTGAGTTTGGAGCTGTTTTGAGTGAAAACTTGACATTCAGGCCGCTTTCACTGAAAACTTGTCCTTTCCTCCTGTTTTGAATGAAAGCTTCACTTTCGGCCCTCGTTCAGTCTCAAACTGCATATTTGACCTGTTTTGAGTCAAACCGTGAGTTTGGAGCGGATTTGAATGAAAAGTTCACGTTCAGAGCCTATTTCAGTCAAAACTTGACCTTTTCAACTGTTTTGAGTGAAAACTTGACATTCAGGCCGCTTTCACTGAAAACTTGACCTTTTCAACTGTTTTGAGTGAAAACTTGACATTCAGGCCGCTTTCACTGAAAACTTGTCCTTTCCTCCTGTTTTGAATGAAAGCTTCACTTTCGGCCCTCGTTCAGTCTCAAACTGCATATTTGACCTGTTTTGAGTCAAACCGTGAGTTTGGAGCGGATTTGAATGAAAACTTGACATTCAGGCCGCATTCACTGAAAACTTGTCCTTTCCTCCTGTTTTGAATGAAAGCTTCACTTTCGGCCCTCGTTCAGTCTCAAACTGCATATTTGACCTGTTTTGAGTCAAACCGTGAGTTTGGAGCTGTTTTGAGTGAAAACTTGACATTCAGGCCGCTTTCACTGAAAACTTGTCCTTTCCTCCTGTTTTGAATGAAGCTTCACTTTCGGCCCTCGTTCAGTCTCAAAACTGCATATTTGACCTGTTTTGAGTCAAACCGTGAGTTTGGAGCTGTTTTGAGTGAAAACTTGACATTCAGGCCGCTTTCACTGAAAACTTGTCCTTTCCTCCTGTTTTGAATGAAAGCTTCACTTTCGGCCCTCGTTCAGTCTCAAACTGCATATTTGACCTGTTTTGAGTCAAACCGTGAGTTTGGAGCTGTTTTGAGTGAAAACTTGACATTCAGGCCGCTTTCACTGAAAACTTGTCCTTTCCTCCTGTTTTGAATGAAAGCTTCACTTTGGGCCCTCGTTCAGTCCTCAAACTGCATATTTGACCTGTTTTGAGTCAAACTGTGAGTTTGGAGCTGTTTTGAGTGAAAACTTGACATTCAGGCCGCTTTCACTGAAAACTTGTCCCTTTCCTCCTGTTTTGAATGAAAGCTTCACTTTGGGCCCTCGTTCAGTCTCAAACTGCATATTTGACCTGTTTTGAGTCAAACCGTGAGTTTGGAACTGTTTTGAGTGAAAACTTGACATTCAGGCCGCTTTCACTGAAAACTTGTCCTTTCCTCCTGTTTTGAATGAAAGCTTCACTTTCGGCCCTCGTTCAGTCTCAAACTGCATATTTGACCTGTTTTGAGTCAAACCGTGAGTTTGGAGCGGATTTGAATGAAAAGTTCACGTTCAGGCCCTATTTCAGTCAAAACTTGACCTTTTCAACTGTTTTGAGTGAAAACTTGACATTCAGGCCGCTTTCACTGAAAACTTGTCCTTTCCTCCTGTTTTGAATGAAAGCTTCACTTTCGGCCCTCGTTCAGTCTCAAACTGCATATTTGACCTGTTTTGAGTCAAACCGTGAGTTTGGAGCGGATTTGAATGAAAAGTTCACGTTCAGGCCTATTTCAGTCAAAACTTGACCTTTTCAACTGTTTTGAGTGAAAACTTGACATTCAGGCCGCTTTCACTGAAAACTTGTCCTTTCCTCCTGTTTTGAATGAAAGCTTCACTTTCGGCCCTCGTTCAGTCTCAAACTGCATATTTGACCTGTTTTGAGTCAAACTGTGAGTTTGGAGCTGTTTGAGTGAAAACTTGACATTCAGGCCGCTTTCACTGAAAACTTGTCCTTTCCTCCTGTTTTGAATGAAAGCTTCACTTTGGGCCCTCGTTCAGTCTCAAACTGCATATTTGACCTGTTTTGAGTCAAACCGTGAGTTTGGAGCTGTTTTGAGTGAAAACTTGACATTCAGGCCGCTTTCACTGAAAACTTGTCCTTTCCTCCTGTTTTGAATGAAAGCTTCACTTTGGGCCCTCGTTCAGTCTCAAACTGCATATTTGACCTGTTTTGAGTCAAACCGTGAGTTTGGAGCGGATTTGAATGAAAAGTTCACGTTCAGGCCTATTTCAGTCAAAACTTGACCTTTTCAACTGTTTTGAGTGAAAACTTGACATTCAGGCCGCTTTCACTGAAAACTTGTCCTTTCCTCCTGTTTTGAATGAAAGCTTCACTTTGGGCCCTCGTTCAGTCTCAAACTGCATATTTGACCTGTTTTGAGTCAAACTGTGAGTTTGGAGCTGTTTTGAGTGAAAACTTGACATTCAGGCCGCTTTCACTGAAAACTTGTCCTTTCCTCCTGTTTTGAATGAAAGCTTCACTTTCGGCCCTCGTTCAGTCTCAAACTGCATATTTGACCTGTTTTGAGTCAAACCGTGAGTTTGGAGCGGATTTGAATGAAAAGTTCACGTTCAGGCCTATTTCAGTCAAAACTTGACCTTTTCAACTGTTTTGAGTGAAAACTTGACATTCAGGCCGCTTTCACTGAAAACTTGTCCTTTCCTCCTGTTTTGAATGAAAGCTTCACTTTGGGCCCTCGTTCAGTCTCAAACTGCATATTTGACCTGTTTTGAGTCAAACCGTGAGTTTGGAGCGGATTTGAATGAAAAGTTCACGTTCAGGCCTATTTCAGTCAAAACTTGACCTTTTCAACTGTTTTGAGTGAAAACTTGACATTCAGGCCGCTTTCACTGAAAACTTGTCCTTTCCTCCTGTTTTGAATGAAAGCTTCACTTTGGGCCCTCGTTCAGTCTCAAACTGCATATTTGACCTGTTTTGAGTCAAACCGTGAGTTTGGAGCTGTTTTGAGTGAAAACTTGACATTCAGGCCGCTTTCACTGAAAACTTGTCCTTTCCTCATGTTTTGAATGAAAGCTTCACTTTCGGCCCTCGTTCAGTCTCAAACTGCATATTTGACCTGTTTTGAGTCAAACCGTGAGTTTGGAGCGGATTTGAATGAAAAGTTCACGTTCAGGCCTATTTCAGTCAAAACTTGACCTTTTCAACTGTTTTGAGTGAAAACTGACATTCAGGCCGCTTTCACTGAAAACTTGTCCTTTCCTCCTGTTTTGAATGAAAGCTTCACTTTCGGCCCTCGTTCAGTCTCAAACTGCATATTTGACCTGTTTTGAGTCAAACCGTGAGTTTGGAGCGGATTTGAATGAAAAGTTCACGTTCAGGCCTATTTCAGTCAAAACTTGACCTTTTCAACTGTTTTGAGTGAAAAC